>NC_081408.1:144043313-144343313 GCF_030272615.1 Cryptomeria japonica | reverse complement strand
CAAAAATAAAGAGAGAACTGGCTACAAAATGGAGACAAAACACAAATTTTTTCATAACAGTACCAAAATCAGATGGAACATCAATAGGATCTTAGTTATAAAGGATAGGATTGAAAATAATATTGATGATCCCAAATTGATTGTCCAAGAAGAAGTTAACCACTTCTCAAAAACTCTGAATAATTGGGACACTTATGACTTAGGAGCTTAGTCTAAGGTACTAGAATGCATCCCTAGGATTGTCTTGGAGGCCCAAAATAGAATGCTAAATAGTAAATTTACAAAAGATGAAATTCACACTGCCTTGAGTCAAATGCACCTTGACAAATCCCTAGGGCCTGATGGGTTCCAAACCTATTTCTTCTAGAAATGCTGGAATATACCAGGGAAAGATCTGATAGAGGCCCTTGAAGCAACCAAAAACTCAGGGAAGTTGTTAAGAGAAATCAATTACACTTTCATCACTCTCATTCCTAAAAAAGCAATTGCAGAAGACTTTGATGATTATAGGTCCATATCACTATGCAGTACCATATATAAAACTCTAGCTAAAGCACTGGCTAACAGACTTAAGTTGATATTGCCTAGTATCATTTCAGATTAACAAATTGGATTTGTCCCAGGAAGATCAATCTTTGATGGCATCATTATTGCGTAGGAAACCATCCACTCTCTCACACAAAACCATTCCACACAAATGCTAATTAAATTAGATATTAAGAAATCCTATGATAAGGTTGATTGGAGATTTCTGTGCAAATGTCTGGAAGCCTTTGGATTTTCAAAACAATAAATCAAATTGATCTTTGAATGTATTTCAAGCCCCAAAATATCTGTTCTAATAAATAGCTTACTTGAGGGCTTCGTTGAGATCTCTAGGGGCCTCAAACAAGGAAACCCTATCTCTCCTTTCCTCTTCATCATTATGGCTAAAGATTTAGGTAGGTCTATCTCTAATTCAACAATGAATTGGAAGTTAAAAGGGATTAAAGTAACTAGTGACATTGAACCCATCACCCACCAACAATTTGCAGATGACATTATGCTAATAGGTGAAGCTAGTGTAGCTGAAGCGCAAAAGTTTAGAGTAATCCTTGAGAATTACACGAATGCTTCAGAACAAATGGTTAATAACAAAAATTCAAAATTTTTCTTCTTTATCACCAATCCAAGAATTGAACTTTCTATATGTAGAATCATGGGCTTCAACAAGGGTGCTTTGCCCTCCAAATACCTAGGTATGCCTCTAGATAAAGGCCACAGGACCAAAAACCTATGGGACAACATATTGAACAAAATGGATCAGAAGATGGATGTATGGAAAAACAAATGGCTATCATTTGCAGGAAAACTCACAATGATTAAATCTATACTATCAACAATACCTATCTATCAAATGTCCTGCTTACAACTCTCCAAAGACATAACAAAAAACTATCTAAGAAAATAAGATTTTTTTTTTTGAAGGGCTCAACTGATAGGAAGAAACTAGATATGATTGCATGGCACAAAATATGTAGGCCTGTGGATTCTGGGGGGGCAGGAGTGAAAGATTTAGCTATGCAAAATAGGGCACTTGGAGTGAAATTATTGTGGAAAATATACAAAGAACCAAATCTCAAATGGGTGAAAATTATACAAAATATTTAGGACTACCTCTCCACCGAAAGGCTCTAGGATTTGGAACTTCTTAATAGGATGTAGAGACATTATCATGGACAAACTCTCTTGGGACATTTCAATGGGGAAGATTCCCTATTATAGGAAGACTCATGGGGTGGTTACTCGACCCTCAATACGTTAGGAATCAATGAACAAGTAATTGCTTGGTCAAAGGATGTATGTGGCCCCTATGTTAAGGACTATGTAACTTTCCCCAAAGCTGACCCGGTTATGGGTTGGGAATGGAAACAAATGACATATCTCAATCTCCCTAATCAAGATATTGTGGAGATTGCTAGACATTTAAAAAATAGGAGGATTGTCTTTCACCAAGGCAGGGATAAGCTTATTTGGGCAGGATCTAAAATAGGTTCTTACAACGTAAAGGAGGGCTACAAGATCTTGCAAGAGAAATTGTCCTTGCCAATGACCGATCTTCCAAATAAATTATGTTGGATCAAAATAAGGCTCCCCAAAGAAGGCTCATTTACTTGGGCAGCTCTTCAAAAAAGAATTTTAACTGCAAACTAGTTTACTAAATTAGGATTTGAAGGCCCCTCTAGATGCCCACTCTGTGAAAAAGAAGGTGAAACGGTTAATCATATCCTTTTAAATTGCCAATATAGTCAGAAGTGTTGGGAATGGTTAAGTGAGAGCTTGTGTTGGTACTCCCTGAAGCATAATGATCTTCTTAAATGGTTTCAGAGTTGGCCATCTCTAGAGAACATTGGGACTTACAACATTATTTGGAACATAGCCCCCTCAATTATCATTTGGGAACTCTAAAAGGAAAGAAATAGAAGAATATTAAAAAATAAAGCAATGAGTGAGAGCCTCTTAATTAATAAGATTGAAGCCTCAATTGTGGAAATAGTCAACAATAGATTACTATTAATGCAGAAGAACAATGCCAAGTTCTCAAGATGGGGTGAAATTATTAGAGGAAAGTGGAATGGCCTCAAAATCCCCCCCTTTACTAGAAAAGGGGATTCTAGTAACAACTACCATAGAACTCAGGTTATCTGGTCCCCCCCTCCTTCAGGTTGGCTCAAGCTAAACTTAGATGGTGCCTCAAGAGGCAATCCAAGGATGACATGAATAGGATGTGTGATCCACAACTCTGATGGTCAGGAGATAGAAAGCCTTTGTAAACCAATTGTAATAGACACCAACCACATGGCTAAGATAAAAGCCCTATGTGAAGAATTAGCTATGGATAAGGATCTGCAAATTAAGAATTTAAAAATTGAAGGGGACTCAACTATTATTATCAATGCTGTTAGAGAAGGCTCTACCCCTAATTGGAAACTTAACAGCCAACTGAACAAGGGAATTATCCTTCTCATCTCCTTTGAGAGATATACAACAAATCATATCTACAAAGAAGGTAACAGAAAGGCTGACTTCTTAGCCAATCTTGGGGTGGATGGTAAGCTAATTATAAACCTCAAATCCCCTTGAGAGGCCATTAGCTATTTGATTTCTACAAGACAAGTAATTTCTATTTTCTGAATAGTTATTCATGTTCTCTTTAGTTAATCTATGGCATGCATATGTAGTGGTTATTCTTAGCTTGATATTCATGATTCTTTTTTTGTTCTTATATATATATATATATATTCTTATATTTTTATTTTTCTCTATTTTTATCTTTTATTTTTCTTTTTCCTTTTTTCGGCTTTTATATATGTAGAGTCATATATGATATGTATACATACACATGTATACATATTAACTTCTTAAATAAGCATTAATATATATACATGTATATATATTTATCGTCATATATAGCTACACATATATATTTTCTCTTCTTTTTCAATTGTTTGTTTCCCTATAGGCGACTTTTGCCGTTTGTTCATCATTAGACCATAGGCTCTATTTGGAGGTATGGCCTCATCATTTCTTGTTAAGTTTACCCAGCTTCATTTCCAAAGGTGGCAGTACCTTAGATGTGGCCTTTCATTTCCTTGACCTTGTAATTATTTTGCCTTCATTATCCTTCCTTTGGCATATGTGGCATTTATGAGACCTAGCTTCGAGAGCCTTCTCGGCTTCCTTTAAGTTTAGTCTGGCTTCAGTCTGGGCTTCTTAGTCTTGTCTAATATTTTGCAATGGAGTCTGCAATTTATATGCTCCCCGGGGATGAAAGCAGAATGATGGCCTTCAAGGGCCAAACCAAACATGAACGCTGGAGCAGGGTCTTAAATGACCTTAATGATCTTGTAGTTAGGGTTGTTATAGAAGTAATGGGGGAAGAACACATGAACTATGAATTTAGGTTCAGGGTAAACTAGGAAATTCTTGCTACATTTGTAGCCATCTAACTTGTCATGGGTACACCCAAAAATGAGGCAATTCTACTATGTCATGCTATTTTTAAGGAAAATCTGTTGACTGGTTTAGAACTAGTTGTCAATAATGTTAATGAGAACCTGATGATTCCTTACCCCAAATATTATGTTAGGCAAGGTGAGAGGAATCGTGATAGGGATGTGGTGATGCACTCTATCTTTCTTATTAAAGATATCTCCTCCTTTGAAGAGAGGAAACCGATTATTGCTAGAAATATTGCATTTCTCCAAAAATGGCTTCATGTGAAACATGCTCAGAGTACGAAATGGTGGGTCGAATATATGGCTGAGGAAGGCTTTATGCCTCCACCAGACTTCCCTGCAACTGATATCGAGAGATTCCAAGTAGTGCCTCCTGTGATTATCAGGGCATCTCATCTGTTTGATAAACCTTCCTCTTCGACTAGAAAGAGGGCTGGAAGGGCAATGATGGTGATTGATCCATTGACCTCTTCTGTGAATTACCGTTCTCCTCACGGGGACTGTGTTTTCATCAATAGGAGCCTAAAAGACTAAGGATTCAGCTTTATACTTTCCTTTTATGTTATAAACTTAGTTTATCTTGGGAATCCCCAAGAATTTTTTCTTTATTAGTTAGGGCATACTTGGAAGCTTTCTAATATGGTTATATGGCAGTAATTTTGTATGGACATGTTGCTACTCTAAAATCTAAAGACTTTACTTTTATTAGCTATGTGGTATTACTTTTCTAACAGATAAAATTTTGTCTTCTATGAGTAATTTTTGACTCTTTCCTATAGTTAAGGTTTTAGTTGGTTATCTCGCAGTACTAACACTTGCACTTTGGACTTTAGATATCTAAATAATATTAATATTTTATCTTTTGTGACCAACAAATGTCCCTGTTTGCACTCTATAATAAGAATTTAACTATTGATGGTTATGTTCTTGTGGACCCTTCCAAGCTATTTGGGCTTCTATAAATGCCACCTATGTGTATAAAGATTATACATACAGGTGGACATTTATAAAGATCAGGGCCCTCTGGCTGGTTTGGGCATTGTTTTGGTCTCAGTTTCTCTGTGCTTACATGGTTTATGGCATGCTATTATTTTAATAAATGATATGCAACATAAATTATGGAGTGATCTTATCTAGTATGGTTTTACTAACAACTAACTGTAGGACTAGATGTTTGGAGGATGCTTGTGACTGTTACTATGCAGGGAATCATAACATCAAAGGTTACCCGAAGGATAGAGAACTGGTAAATAGGAAAGGAAGGGAAAGCTATGAAGTTCAAGGGAAGGCCAAAGCTATGAACATCAAAATGATAGTCTCTTTGGATTACAAGATGTGGTCTTCACATAATTGGGCTCTCCGAAGTCAAAATATAGGCATAATTTTGTATACAACTCTATGATATTTGTATGTTATGAATTGTATCAAGTAATCAATATTAGGCTTGAATTGAGGAAATATGTAATTCTCTTAGATGTATACATATATGAACAATTGGATATTCTTTTTGGGGCAAGATCGGTGGTTTTCTCCACCCGACTCTTTCCTACCAGTGCCCCTAGTGAGTCGGGTTGTATTAAGTTTCAAAATATTAATAAAATCTTATGGCTTGGGCCTTTTACCGATAATTTAAAAAAAAAAAAAATTCAAATTTAAATCTATATTAGAAATTAAAATAGAATAAACAAAATCAAAATTCAAATATATAAAATTTAACTGTAAATAAAAATAATCAGTTAAAATAAATAAATTTGATAATACATGATAGTACCCTTAGTACACACACGCGTGCATATGTATATGTATATGTATATGTAGGTGCATATACATATATACATATAGACGGTTATATATAGAGAGAGGATTACACACATACACAATTCTCTCTCTTTATATATGATTCTATGTACTTACATACATACAAAACCTTTTACATATACATACACACATACACACACATACTTCAAATAAAATAAAAATATAATATTTGAACACAAAATAAAAATTAGTGAGAGGACAAACATCCTTAAATAATTTTAGCAATCTATTACAATCAAATGCTCGAATCAAGAGATACATGAACAATCAACCTCTTTCAATTTGGAGTAATAGATTGATTCATATCTATTCTATCAAATTAGAACATAATCTAGCCTCGTCCCTTTCTAATAGACCTCACATTCAACAAGACTTTGACCTTACATAGATTCTTTATAAACCATTCAACTTTATCAATAAACCAAAAACTACCTACTAATAGAAAAAAAAACAAAAACTTCAAACTTCCTACTAAATATAAAATTTTGATTGATAGACAACTCTAAATAAATTTAATAGTCAACCTGTCAAACATAGTTGACTAAGGGACCCACTTCCTAGTCCTTATTTATATACCTAGTACAAGTTCAATGAAAGGATTATTAATCAAGGTGTACTGAAAGGACCCACCCTGAGGTCTAGAAGATGGTCTTCATAAACATAGTATGGGAAATAATGCACAAGAGTTGATGTCACCAATCATGGAAGTCAGCAAATGACAGATTCTGAAAAGGATAGATGGCTTACCTGTTTAGCAGAAAACTTTGAAGTTCACCCATACAATTAGGTGGTCCAAATGCATTAATATATTGGTAAAGCCTGAGTAATGATCAAAGCTGAGACTTTCGACTCAGAATATACTTCACTGTATTTTAAGATCACTGATGTTGCACATGGCACACACGGGAAGTCCTCAGATTGAACAGAATCTATCTGTTCAACTAGATAACGCCGCCCCTAGAGCCCCTTGCAAGCCTTTTTATATTGACAAGTTCCTTAAATAATGTTTGAAGAATGCAGATAGAAAATCCAGGAAGTTTGAAGGAAAGTCCCATTCAAAGATCCATGGAAACCGAAGCCAGGCCTTTAAAATATGTGTCTTTGAATGACTAAAACTAAAAAAAACTTCATATATATAAAAAAAAACTTAAACAAAACTAGTTGTTTAGTTAAGCGGAAGAGTCCAATAAAATATAGTGATTGTTTACTCTTTTATTTTGTTGATGTATCATGGAGTGCGATCCAAAATATTGATGAAAATAATTTTCGCATAATCAAATCTAAAAACAGTAAAGTTAACATAATAGATTGTGAAAATATAATGTTATTAGTTTCAATATCCCACCAAAACTGAAAGAAAAGGCCCAAATCTCAGACAATGCTCTAAGAGTATATAGATATTATGTCATTTGCATGCTTAAATCAGACCAATAACAGCAGCATGCAATCAAGATTTGTAGTATATTAAAAGATGGAGTAGAAGATGAAGTAGAAGTGCAGTGAGTATCAAATGTATCATTCATTATGAATTCTTATGAACTATTATTCATGAAACATGGATTAACAAGATTCATTTGAAACTACACATTCGAATCTGATAAAAAGATTAATATTATTGTTATAATAAATTACAACGAATAAACATTTGGGTAACTCTTAACAAATAAACAAATATTGAATTTGCACTTTCACTAGTAAGATTTGATCATCTTTCAGCTGAAACTCCAGAGCCGAATGATCTCTTGATCGTGATCATTGTATTCCTCAACCCAATTGCTGCAGAACGAGGTCGAGGGATCGACTGTCGACAACATTGCAGAGCTGCACTGAATAAGGTCGAATGTCGAAGCTTTTGGAGATGAAATACTTATCGACTCATGGTCGACCCAGGTCGACGAAGAAGCAGCAGAAGCATAATAATCCTCCACAGCAGTTATAACAGACGATTCTTCTTTAGTTTCGTTCTGCAAGGGTGTCGACGTCTGTCGACTGGTACCATCAGGACTGCTCTGTTCTCCGATCGAAATGGTCTGCGAAATGGGCATGGACTTATTTGCTAGGTTGGAACCCAAAATATCACCTTTGCTCTGGCATGCAGCTGCAGCTGCAATTCTCTGGATCGACCTGGGAGACATAGCCCCTCGGTCGACCATGAGATTTTCCACCAGCTCTGCAGAGTCCTGAAAGTTGGTCGATGCCCCCGGGCCTTTGAGGCAGACCAGGGCAGCATCATAAGCCCGGGCAGCAGCTTCTGGAGTTGAATAGGATCCTAACCAGATGCGGGTCTTCTGATTAGGAGCCCGAATCTCAGAAACCCATGATCCCCAACTGCGCATCCGAACACCCTTGTAATGAATCTTCCCCATCTCCTGGGTTTTTCTCTTCGACCGATTCTGCCTTGTCCCTCCGGACCCATTCGACCGATCTCTACTTTCAAGGCTCCCTTTATAGGACTTCTCGACCTCGTATTCGAACATGTCATCTTCATTAGATCTAAATTGGAGAAGACTTGGAACCTCGGATTGCTGCTGCATTCTGTTGTGAATCCTTCTTGAATGATCAATTGATTCTAAATCTAGCTAAATGGGCGACTAAATACAAGAGAATGAACCAAATGAGACCCACCCCTTTGGTCAAATGTAGGAGCCCTGTTATTATCAACTTACTCTAAATGGGATTGCCTCTGACAAATCTATGTACCTACTTAGTAAGAATGCATTACTGCTACTGCAATGTATTAAACACAATTGAAAATGCGCCACAGTCAAACTTCTAAGATCTTGTACTAAATGAAAGTCTGGGCACACCAGTCAACTAAATACACTGGAATGAATGCAACCATCAGATTTAGAAGAGCCCTGGCAAATTGCACCTTCAAGGAAACAGCCCTATTTGACAAATGCTTACACCACCTTTTGAGTTCACACCATTGAGCACACCACTCTTGGCTGAATGTACTTTCTTTCTTGATGATAAATCACTGAATGTGATTTGAAACGTGATCAGAAAAACATAAACTCTCTATACTTGAAGCTACTATGTAGCATAAGATCCAGAGCCTGCTATGTTTCTTCTTCTTGTGCAATCGGGTGATTTTGTTTATGAGAGATGAAGAACTGTAGCTATAAGGGTGCACTAAAATGGAGGATTGCATGTGTGAAAGCAAGGAGAGGGGCACCATATTGGGATTGTAAGAAAGAGGATCTAGTTGATTATGACACGGGTGTTCCATCATCTCTGCAGCTTCCTAATCAATTTCCTTTTGGGCGTGTCTGGATTTGTGAAATCCATAGGGATTCACACAAACCAGTCAACTTCGAGCTGGCCATGCTCTGACAAAACGCGTTTATTTCTTCGAGCACGTAGCCAAAGTGACTCGGTGGTTGAAGCCCATACCAAACAAATCGCTATTTTTTTGCCCCCCATTTATTTTAGTATTTCTCCGAATCCACAGCTTACACTGTTTCTACATAAATAAACAAAAACACAATAATTAGAGTTTTCGAGAAGAGCAGATTACCCGAGATTTGGTGGACAGGGAGAAACATTTAATAGTTTTCCTTCTGCCCATGTCGGCTCTCATTTCCAAGAAGCACCAATCTTCTCAATTATGCCACCATTCTTAAGGTTAGTAAGCTTCACGGAACATTCCCATACCTGGTAAATGACTCCACATGCATAGCTATAACCTATATTCTATTTTTAAGGTTTATTTTATAACATCTCGCTTCATGTGAATAGAATAAATCTGCACAAGTTTACCATATTCACATGAAGTCAAATAGTTCCATTGCTCCTAGACTTTACTTCCTGGTAATGAATGCATAATTGCAGAGGATGAAAGCGAGTTTTTTTACATGGGATGAAATACAATTGATTAGAAGTTAAATTTGTATACGTGTGTAGAGTAGCATTGATTAGGTCATTCATTTCAGTTGAAATTATAAGTTAATTTTTTTTTAAGTCTTTTATTTTATATTGAATCAATTACTACTTCAATTTCAACTGAAATGAAGGACAACCGTCCATATACTGTTCTTAATCAAAACAACACAACAATGATAGTTTTTACAATAGATTATAGACATTGATTGTTGGTTTTGATGTAAATATTGTTTTTATATTTAATTTATCTTGTTTTGTGTAAACTAATATCAATCGTGAAACTAATTTGTGTTATGCTTAAGCTACTATTGTAGAATAAGATTGATTCATCTCTATAAGTTATTGTTACCTTAAATTAGATTGCATATGTGAATTTGATTCATGTATATGATTGCAGTGGTAACCTATTCCTCACATATCGAAATTAGTTTCTCACTTTCTTGAACTACCCTTCCAAATAATATTAGTGTTACCTATTAGATTTCATGCTAAAAAAATTCATTCAATTAAACACCAAGGATTTTGTATTTAAAGATAAGCCCTAGACGATTAGTTCATTGTTGCATGAGATTTTTGGATTCAACTATGTGAATAGTTGAATCCAAAAATCCAAAAATCTCATGCAACAAATGTCATGGACTATGGAAATTTGATGAATTTGATTAGTTCATTGTTACCTATTAGATTTAATTTGTTTTTTTATTGTATGAGATTTCAAGATTAAATTATATACATAGTTGAACCCAAAAATCTCATGCAACAAGTCCAAGGGGTTGAGCTTAACTGGTTAAAACACTGGGTTCTCACTGTGGAGACCCAAGTTCAATTCCCAATAGGGACATCTGAAGTGGAATTCTAAGTTGTGACTCTTGGCCTTCCATAGGATGGGGAAGGTCTTAGGGTCAATCTAATCAAACATAATAATAATCATAATTCAAAGATATGTAATGGGGATGGGGCCTCCTACTGTGTCCCCACTGGTTCATAGCTCCAGTCAAAAGCTATTTAGGCTTCGGCCAATTACCGATCAAAAAAAAAAAAAAAATCTCATGCAACGAATATCATGGATTGTGGATTTGATGAATTTAATTTTTTCATTGCTAAATTATTGGATCAAAGCATTAGAATTTCACTTCCATTCAACATATCATTTTAGATAGATATCTTGCATGCCAACTTAATGGATATTCTAACATGTTTGCCAACAATGGATGTAGACTGCTTATCAAGAAAGTTATCGCACCTACCCTCTACACACTACCGATCTACCCAAGAGGCTTTTCAAAACCACCCACCTTTAGATACAAATGCACATGATATAAAAAACTAAGATAGCAAAGAACAAAACCATGCCACAAGAACAAATCTACCTTGATAACCAAATCAAACATGACCCATATAGGAGTAAAATTAATTCTTATGATCTTTTTACCTTCTTATAATATAGAATATTTTCATCGAAGCTTTGAAATTAATGATTTGTAGCCTATTTTTGCTACTTGTTCAACCATAGATGGCGAAACATGGTATTGAGGACCACTCCCATTATTTTATAAAATTGAGAAATATTACATAGATGTTGCTCCTTACTAGCAAAGAACGGGATTACAAAACCCCTACATGAGAGATGAAGAAAAAATATTTTATCAAAACTAGGGGACAGGACCCAATAGTTGAGAACCCTAACTTCACTCTTCTCAAAATCCTATGTGTAAATTTCAAATCACTCTCAATTTTTTACAGTAGCTTACTTGGCAAGTCCCTTGCTTATAACTAATATTTTGGGGCCACATCATCAAATATGATGCCACATTAGCAAGCTTTTCACAAAGGTGTCCAAAACAACCCCCCAAAAAGTGAGACTGATATTTGTGGACTAAGTCATGTTTTATTGGTATGCTGATGTGGCATCACATGATTGGTTGCTTTTTCTATCTAAGGGATACATTTCATTCAATTGTTGGTAGTTATCATCAACAAAAACAACTTTAAAGTCACAACTGTCGGTGCAATATTGTAAAAAAATAGTGGGCATTAAATTAAAAATTGCATGAATTAAAGCAAAAAGTGCTATTGCAGAAATTGGATCATACTCAACTTCTATGTCCTTTCCCCTAGTTGGACAATTCAAGTGGCTATACTTATTGTTAAAATAGTCTACTATTGAGATAATATGAAATCAAATAGTTAATAATCTTGGCCAATTATAAAATGTTCATGCTAACCAATTGTCTCAAGTCTTTAGGTCACTCCATGTGTTTCATTTCATCTCCTCTTCTTACTCTAATATTGAAAAATAATAATTGGTGATAAGGGCGGGGATAGCACCAATGACACACTTCTAAAATTTATGTTTGGGCTAGTCCTATTCATCTTGTTCATATTAACTTTGTACCTATGGTCTATAGTTATGAATTCATCCCCTATCACTAGTTTGAGCAATCATAGGCACCTGAGTAGAGAGGAGAACAACAATATTTGTACAATGTAGGTGTGAGATTCCTCAAAATTTTCCCTTTCCCTTCCAAGTATGAATGATTCTATTAAATATTTTTCACAAGTTATTTACTTGCCTAAATTGGCTACCTCCAAGGGTAATCTTTTAATTTTATATACTTACAATCGATCCACATTGAATTCGTGGTCTTTTGTGTCATTGAAATAATTATAATCATTTATGTGATTTTTAATTGTCATTAAATATGGTGTCAAAGAGTCTCATGCCCTAGAACCTCATTGCGAATTAGAAATTCTCTATTTTTATTAATGGAATGGTTTTCCAAATAGAATTCTCCTTTTTAATCTCTTTATATATGCACTGTGTAGTAAAATCCACTAGTGAAAACAATATAGCCCATGCCTTTAGCAATTTATTCATTATCTTCCAATCTGAGGACTATAACTTTCAAATCATGTTGATCAAATTACCATTGGATATTTGTCAACCTGCACAATATAAACACTATTTTTTTTTTGTATATCTAAAGCCCTAAGAGGAAGGCCTATGCCTCTACTTTGTTGTTGGCACCATCTTGTAGTTTTTTTGAGGATGCTCCAATAATATTCTCCCTTTCATACTTGACTAACCACTTCATGCCATATTTTCTTGGTTTGTCTCCCATCACCCATTAAAATTTATCTTCATCAAACTCATAGGGGAGTGGTTGCATTTGATTCCAATGTAAAAATTAGGGTAGAATAGTCTCTCTGAACATCATAAAATGGGATTTTTTTGTCAATTTCAATTGTAATTATTCTCTAAAATAAAGAGAAATAAATATTTTGAGAGACGTCCATTAGTTCTAACAAATCTTAAATATTTAACTTAAATTAATTATTTTTAATATAATATTTAATATACATAACTCCAAGATAAATATAATAATTTATTATTTTATTTATACTTACAATCATTGCATTTGCTTATTATTATTTATTCAATAGAATGTGTCATTCATGAATTTTTTTAATATTTGGAGTGCTTACAAATATTCTAATTATTTAAGAATCAACACGAGACCAATACAAGTACTCACCCATCTACGCGAGATCAATAGAAGTTCCTTGTAAGTAAATACACTAAAATTCACTTAATGAACACTTTATAAGTTCATTCATTTAGAAACTTTATCTTATTAGAAGTCAACTATAAAAAATGAAGAGTCATAGCTTAGAATTCCATAGTAAATATTCTTATAGGGATTTGAACTTGGGTATTAATGATGAGAACCCAACACTTTAAACAATGAAACTTAACCCCTCAAACTTGATTCATAAACTTCAAAATTCTAAATTCAATAATCTTTATAAATTAAAATTTAGTATATTTTGAATTTTTCTATAATGACAACAAGGTACAAAGCATAATATCATGATTATGTACATATAAAAAATAAAGCACAATTGACAATTAAAAAAAAAAAACCTAAAACTATAAATATAACTTTTTAATGCACATGTAATTTTTCATTTTGTTAAAATGGTCAACTTTGAAATATTAACCATCACCCAAAAAAAGGCATACACACGATGTTTTACCTAAAACATTGCATCTAATAAAAATATTCACTATTTAAAAAGAACATTATATTTTATTAATTAATTTAAACATGATATTTTATTATTATTATAAAATTAACTGTTTGATAGTTACATGAAAATTCACGTCGCTTTTCATTACTAAGGTTACATGATATTTTATTCTTCCTCGAATTAAGGTTATATTTCATGGAAACTAGTAAAATTTCACGTGCGTTCCGTACTTCCATGCAAACCACAGTAGACTAGCGCGAATTTCATGAAAAAAATATTGTACGGAATGGTATACGTGTACTCCGTGCTCTACGGAATGACTCCGAAATATATGGATTGAATCGGCACCTTACACGTTTGGTAATTTGCAACAGACATAAGGTACGCGTCTTAGGTTCCAGTTGTCATTATTTATTTATTTAAAAAAAAAAACTCTTTTAATAAAACGGATCGAAGCAGAATTGCGACCGCGTTTGATGCTCGCAAAATCATTAGGTCAGCCATTGTACTCTTTACATTTTTTTATTTGTACTAGGTAGTATGGTCATAGTTTCAAGTTTTAGTAGATAATTGGATAAAGATTTGATTTGATTTTTTAATTATGTGAGTTACTTAAATGATAGTTTTTAAGGATGTTATTTTATTTAATTTAATTTATGAATCAAAGTCGAATTATAAAGGATAGTAGATACAAGTGTTGTAGCTTACAAGAAAAACATTAAATTAAATTACACGTAGTAGATAGAACTTACAAATGAAGAACAAATACAATGGATCAGCAAGTGACATTGTTTGAAGAGACATGACAAAACACTTGCAAATTACAAACAATTACAATAGGCCAACAAACATATGAAAGAGGAAACATGATGAAATACTTTGCATAGGTTTATATTGCAACTATTTTGAAGTTGATTCGTCGATGTTGAATTTGTTGAAGTTGTGCCATGATTGAAGTATTCTTTTTGGATAAATCTGGAAGCCATGGCAACAAAAAGGCAACCTGGAAAACTATGTCAGAGTAAAGCATTAGAATACCATTTTCTTGAAAATAATTATTTTAATTGACGATGAAATTATTTTTTTATTTTAACAATTGTTTTTACTATTATCTTTGGTTATTTAAAAAAATAAAAATTATGTGAATATAATTTTTTCTAAAATATATATTATAATAAAATAATAAAAAATGAAATTTTATGGGGCGTCACTCTTTATATAGTAAATTTTATTTTTTTGTTTCAATTTTTTTTTGTATGTATTTATAACTTGAAATTTTAGTGCATGGGACTATAATGATCTGGTGGAATGCAAGGTTTAGAAGTCCTCCTCACAACAACCCTAGAAGCAATCTAGGTCGCAAATTTCATAGACAAGCCTCACAACACTTCGACAACTCCAAAAGTGTGCAAAAGAACTTGACAAAAACACTAATTTTTATGTTTAAGAAAATGTTTTATAGAGATTTTGAAATAAAAAAACGCACAAGAGGTAAGTTCACGTCAAGTTCACCAAATGTAGAGTAGGAAAAGTGAACCACTATAAAAGGTGGTCAAGCCTCTCAAGGACTCACTAACCTCCTCTCCACTCGTAGAAACCTTAGAAGTCTTTCAAGATATCTAAGTTAACTCACTACAACTAAATGAAATCACAAAACTAAATTACTGCCGACATATAAAAATATTTTAACTACAAAACCTAAAAGCATTTGTTACAGGGATCATTTGGTAAGTTTCACGAGTTCTTTATCTAGGATGCATGCATGGGTTGTGGACGACAATGTGACATGTTGGTATCTTGTGTGAATGAGGCACATAGGTCATACCAAAAGATATAGAGTGTTGACATTGATGTCAACCGGTATGGGAGATTGGTGAGCAGTACCGTCATTGATACATACCGGAAGTGATGTCTTCGATGTCACCTAGCTTTGCAGGTCATCGATAAGGAAGAGAGTGTCATCCAACACATTGGAGTCACCGGTACACAAGTTAGTGTTGACTTGTGTTAAAGACAGGGACAATAGACCTATATGATTTAACAACCGGTAAATGATATCTGTAAGAGAGCAAGATGCTGGGCTATTGATTGTGATGAAGAGGAGAAATGTTACAAAAATCATGTCAACATCAGAGGTGAAGTATGTTCAGGCCATCGATATCCTGTTGGATGTCAATCTGTAGGACTCCCACTGGATAATGTTGCAGTTACCAAATGAAGAGATGAATAACAATGAGTATGCCCAACCGGATCACATGTGCCTATTTGAAGATATGCATGCTCAAATAGGGAAGCCATATTGGTGCAATGTTGGATGTAGATGACAAGGATCCACTCCCACCGGTAAGTGGAGCTTATCTCCTATTATGCATGGAATGCATCATACTTCTCCGAGATAAGACAAAAGAGTTAAAGGCAGGTGATTGAAGGCTCACACCGGATGTACCAGTGAAACACTAAGTTGCCTTAGGTGCATGAGATCAGAGACATGTACTGGATCTGCAAGGGCAGACATAATATGTTGCTGGTATAGAGAAGGAAGGATATGTTTGTCACTTTGACAAACTTGTTAATAGGAGAACTAGTCAAATGATGAAGAAGGCAACATTGAGTAGTTGTAGACAGAGAGTTCAACCAGATTGAAGATGGAGAAAGGTGTCGCCACAAATGTAGACAAATGGAGATTGGTGAAGTCTGATGACATGGTGTCATCAAGGTGGTTACCGGTAAGTATGTCCATTAGTAATGCTGACAAAGTGCAGATGCAAAAGGCTCCCATCTATTGAAGATGTGCATGATGAAGGTTGACAAGAGTGCTGATCGGTTTAGGTGTTCCACCAGAAGAGAAGCCAAGTGTAAGGTTGAAGAAAGACCAGTTAGGGTATAACCAACATGGCTTGTGAACCGGTAGTTGAACTCGGTTGTGTGGTTGGTCGGTGATATCATCTGAACCGACACAGAAGACTTACTAGAGGTGGATGCCGACTATGATGACACGTAGGAGAAAAGTGTCATACATATAGTGGTCGGTGAAGAGTTATCGGTGAGGCAGGTGGTGAATGGTCGACATTAATGTCAATAGCATGTTTCACAGGTCGAGAAGCAGAAGGGTGCAGCTAGAGACTGATAAGAGGACAAAGATTTGATTTGATGACTCTATGATCGAGGCCAAGTGTCCAAGTGCTAATTAGGGTAGGTGAAGCTATCTATGTGATCACTTCATAGGAGTTTGACAAGTGCAGACCGAAGGAGGCACTGTGTTCGCCAAATAGGGAAAATGTGTTCTGAATGCAGTAGGATTGGTGGAGTTTGATTGATCAGTTGTAGGTGGTCGATATTTAGAAGGAGATCTGATTGGATTTTATTTGCCTCGAGGTCAATGAAGAAACCCTAGCGAGCCAAAAGTTTGAATGTCGGTCATGGCGGAAAAAGTCAAGTATAAGTATGCCAACTCATGACTGAAGAAGTTTGATGATGTTGCTGTTGCATGAGAGAGTGAGGCTAGTAAAGAGAGCCAATTAGTCAAGTGCTCAAAGTAAATCAGAGAAGAGACTGAGTGAGTGAGAGGGAACCGGTTAGAAGAGTTCAACCAACAAGAGTAAGGTAACCGATAACTTGCCATTGTGTCTGACAGAGGAGTACACCGATGGTGACTGAACCGACAGAGAAGAGCCACAGAAGATTGCAGAAAATATTTGGAAACCACTAATTCACCCCCCCTCTTAGTGACATCTAGTGTTCAACAATTGGTATCAGAGCATAGGTTCCTGGTTGATAAGCTTTCTCTAGCTTGGTTAGATTTTGGTATTTGAACACAATGGTTTGTTTTGTGTCAATCCCTACTCCTGTATTTGATGATTCAAAATTTTCTATTTGGAGTTGTAGGATGGAAGTCTACCTATCCTCTTTAGGGTTTGATGTGTGGATGTCGGTTGTTAATGGTTGCCCTAGTAAAGTCAGTCCTCCCACCGATTCAGATGTAGAAAGAAGAAACTGGTGTAATGATGTAGCAATGAAGGCTATACTCAGTGGGCTATCCGATGATGTCTCCTCATAGGTGAACATATGCAAATTGGCAAAAAGTCTATGGGACATATTAAAGAAGCTCTATGGAAATGAGCCTACCACTGCAGAACCAGTTTGTGAAGACAAAATTAGAATGCAACTCATGTGTCTGCAGATGATGAAGGAAGATCTGTTAGTAGCCGCAACAATTATGAAGAAGGAACCCACCTCTTCATGGCTCAATAATTAGAAGATGAGAAACACACATATGAGAATGATCATGCAGATCACTCCTATCGACGAGATGTGTTTGGCAGTGATAGTGAAGGTGAAGATGAAGATGAAGTAGAAGTTGATCTTGAAGGGGAACTTGCAAGTGCACTCGAAGAACTTAGTAGAGTGAGGAATAAATACAATTTATTCAAGAATGTTGCAGTTGTGGAGCAAAACCGGTTAATCAAATGCCTTGAATAATATGAGAAATGTTTCTCAGAGTTGAAGACTCAACAAGAAGACACTAAGGAGTGTCGATGTAATGATATAGCATTTGAGCTAGAGGCCAATGATAAAGAATATCAACAACTAGTAGGAGATTTGGAGAGTCTCTGAAATAACCTTGAGAAATATCAGGATGAGCTCAAGGTGAGAATCCAGTTTGGTGGCAACAGTGATGCCTTGGACAAAATGTTGAAGAAGCAAAAGTATTCCAAGGATACTGAAGGATTAGGAAGTGGTGCTGGTGAATTATCCACTGACAAGAATGTCCCCCACAATGACATTCTTTTTGTCTCCTCAAATGGAGATAATAAGGGACATACCTTCACTATCCATAATTCTCTCTGGAAGAAGGTTGATCTAACCACAACTGGTGAGGACATGATGCTAAGGATAAAGATCGGTACTGCAAGAAGGAGAAACAATACAAATCCCAAAGGAAAAAGGAAAGATGGGAGAAGGCAGCTTCATCGAAAGCAAGGACAAAAGGAAACAATATGGAAGATCTCCTACTAGTAGAAGACAAGGAAATGCTACCGCCCACAAGACAAAGGAAGTGCAAGAAAAGAAGAGATCAGATGGAAGAACTGTAGAAGGTGAGCATCCCAGGATCCATCCTTGGAGAAGAAGACATGGAGATACTAAACCGGTAAGATCTCCATATGCATGAAAGAATAAATTTGTAAGTCATATGCCATTCTTTACCGGTTACTTCTTCTCTTGCAAATATTATGGTCATAGGGCAGAAGAATGCATAAAGAGGCTTAGAAATAAGATTGTCATCTGTCCAAGAATGGCCATAGTATGTCAAGTTGTAGAAACATGCATATATCTTCTCCTATGCATAATAAGAAGAGTCCATTTGCTGCCTCAAGAAATGAAAATTATGTATGTTATAATTGCAATGGATTTGAGCAGAGAAGTAATGAATGTAGGAATAGGAAAGTTCAGTCATATGGCAACCGGTATAGCAGTAATGCTCAGTATGAAAATGGGTTTAGAGGATATGGAAGTCAAAGACCTGCATGGAACCAAAGGAGAAATGTCCTTGAAAGATCAATAGGTCCACCAGTTCTGGTAACCGGTTGTAACAACATGACCATAAGAAGATGGTCTAACTGGTTCAACAGAAGGTCCTTCAATCATGCAATTGGCATGAACACAATTTTCTTCTACATCAATGCTCCCAGTCATGATGCAGAAACTGGTAGAGAAAGGACCAATAGGAAGAAGAAGGTAAGACCTGCTCCCAAGACTGAAAATGGGAAAAAGGATGAGACCAAGCAGGTGTGGAAGAAGAAGGAAGAGAGTAGGACCATGGACTGACATTGTGCATTCAATGCACAAGTGATATCTCCTAAGGCTTAAAGGAGATGCAGGACCTTAGGGGGAGTTACTCATTGATCACACTATTCACCCCCTTAGTGAAAATGGGCAGACAAAATGATTATTTTCTGCCGGTATGAAGGAAAGAAATGAGATGGCAAGTGTGTGTAGTGGCTACCTTGACTACACACCTATAGATCAGACATGGATCACTACTACATAATGTCATTAGATGAAAAATTTACAATTGGGATCATAAGAAAATTGACATAAGGAGACATGAGATAGAGGAAGGTACTCTGGTAGAGATGATGGACTGGTGCAAGAAACTGGTATGTGCAGTATGGTACTGGTATGCATACTAACCGATAGTGTAGGTTATGTAAGACAATGAGGTCCATGATCATTTCATTATCCCCAGTAGCATGGATTGAGGAGTTTACTTCTTAGGTGGTACTGAAGAAGACCTGAATGACATATGTTGGCTCGATTATTGATCATGTATGCATGCATCCTTTGTGGGATACTCGGTTTGATTTATGGCATGATAGCACTATTGTTTGGAATTGTGTACACCTAGGATTATGTCATATGCTATGGTGAAATTTGTGGAGCTAATAGATCATCAGATTGATCATATATGCACAACTCAATTGGTATAAGGGGCACATTGGCTCTGACATAGAACCTAACAGACAAATGAAGACCTAAGATGTATGACTCAAGGGGATTTCACAATCATGTTTTCTTATTTGTATCAGACTTGCTAGACATAGGGGGAGATCAAGTGTTTATGATGCATAACCAACATGCTTGAACTTATGGGTGTACTGACAACATCAACTGCAAAAGAAGGAAATTGTTGTAGGAATACCCAAGAGAATTTCATGATTATGAGCATCTACTTTCCCAATCGGTAGCACTCATAGTAAAATCACATTTGATTCTTAAGAATAATTGGTATCAAATGGGAGTGTTGCAGTCTGACTAGCAGGTATGTTGTATTCACTAACACATGTGCCTTCAATTGGTTTCAGACTTGTATATGCATGTGTTTCCAGTTTGCATATACATTTGGTTGTTGAGCAATTGGTGTTAGTTGGTAGTTGAGACCTCCTTCTCAAGTGCTATGAATTGAGAAGGTGAAATGTATGATGGTCAAAGGAGGAGAAGCCTTTGGTAGAGAAAATGGGAGAGAAAAATGTGTCAGTTCCCAGTAGACACAAGGAGGAGAGAAACCCTGTTAGTGCCCTTTGCCATTGTTGTCAAAGGGGGATATAGATTTTGTAGTATGACGCATACTACATGTGTGAGAATTCATGGAATACACAAAGGGGGAGAGAGAGAATCTATAGTATGCCAGATACTACGTGTGTTGACATCAATGCCAAAAGGGGAGATTGTTGGCATTGTGTTGTCATTGATGTCAACCGGTATGGGAGATTCATGAGCAGTGCCATCATTGATACATACCGGAAGTGATGTCTTAGATGTCACCTAGCTTTGCAAGTCACTGGTAAGGAAGAGAGTTTCATCCCACACATTGGAGTCATCGGTACACAAGCTAGTGTTGACTTGTGTTGAAGACAGGGATAGGAGACCGGTATGATTTAACAACTAGTAAATGATGACATTTGTAAGAGAGAAAGATGCTAGGCTATCGATTGTGATGAAGATGTGAAATTTTACAAAAATCATGTCAACACCAAAGGTGAAGTATGTTCAGGCCACTGGTATGATGTTGGATGTCAATATGATGGACTCCCACCGGATAATGTTGTAGTCACCAAATGAAGAGATGACTGATAGTGAGTATGCCCAACTGGATCATATGTATGTGTTTGAAGATATGCATGCTCAAATAGGGAAGCCATATTGGTGCAATGTCGGATGCAGATTACAAGGATCCACTCCCACCGGTAAGTGGAGCTTATCTCCTATTATGCATGGAATGCATCATAGTTCTCTGAGATAAGACAAAAGAGTTAAAGGAAGGTGTTTGAAGGCTCACACCGGATGTACTGGTGAAACACTAAATTGCCTTAGGTGCATGAGATCATAGATATGTACCAGATCTACAAGGGCAAACATAATATGTTGCCTATACAGAGAAGGAAGGATATGTTTGTCACTTTGAAAAACTTGTTAATAAGAGAACCAGTCAAATGATGAAGAAGGCAAGGTTGAGTAGTTGCAGATAGAGAGTGCGACCAGACTGAAGATGGAGAAAGGTGTTGCCATAGATGCAGACAGATGAAGATTGGTGAAGATTGATGACATGGTGTCATCAAGGTGGTTACCGGTAAGTATGTCCATTGGTAATGTTGACAAAGTGCAGATGCAGAAGGATCCCATCTGTTGAAGATGTGCATGATGAAGGTTGGCAAGAGTGCTGACCAGTTTAGGTGTTCCACTAGAAGAGAAGCCAAGTGCAAGGTTGAAGACAAACCGATTAGGGTATAACCGATAGGGCTTGTAAACCGGTAGTTGAACCCGATTGTGTGGTTGGGCGGTGATATCTTTTGAACTGACACATAAGACTTAACAGAGGTGGATGCCAACTATGATGACAGGTAGGAGAAAAGTGTCATGCATATGATGGTCGGTGAAGATTTGTTGGTGAGGTAGGTGGTGATTGGTCGATATTAATATCAATAGTGTGTTTCACAGGTCGAGAAGCAGGAGGGGGCAACTCGAGACTGATCAGAGGATAGAGATCCGATTTGATGACTCTATGATCAAGGCCGAGTGTCCAGGTGCTGATCAAGGTAGGTGAAGCTAACTGCGTGACAAATTCATATGAATTTGACAAGTGCAGAGCGAAGGAGGAACTGTGTTTGCCACATAGGGTAAACGTGTTCTAAACGCAATAGGATTGGTGGAGTCTGATTGATCCATTGCAGGTGGTCGATCTCTAGAAGGAGATATGATTGGATTTGATTTGCCTTGGGGTTAATGAAGAAACCCTAGCAAGCTAGAAGTTTGAGTGTCGGTCATGGCGGGAAAAATCAAGTATAAGTATGCCAACTCATGATTGAAGAAGTTTGATGGTGATTCTGCTGCATGAGAGAGTGAG
Organism: Cryptomeria japonica; assembly: GCF_030272615.1. Taxonomy (NCBI): domain Eukaryota; kingdom Viridiplantae; phylum Streptophyta; class Pinopsida; order Cupressales; family Cupressaceae; genus Cryptomeria; species Cryptomeria japonica. Next base: position 144,320,678 of record NC_081408.1, on the reverse strand, counting down.
GCTAGTGAAGAGAGCCAATTATTCAAGTGCTCAAAGTCAATCAGAGAAGAGACTGAGTGAGTGAGAGGGAACTGGTTAGAAGAGTTCAACTGACAAGAGTAAGGTAACCAATAGCCTGCCATTGAGTTTGACAAAGGAGTACACTGGTGGTGACTGAACCAACAAGAGATTGCAGTGAAGAACCAGTAAGCTAAAAACTGTCACTAATCAGATAGTGGATATCTGACTGAGTGAAGAAGACCGGTGGTGACTAGCAACAATGTGATAGAGAAGAAGGAGAACCGATAGAGAGAAGAAATAGCAAGGAAGAAGAAGAGGCTAAACCAGTATAGTTGTAGTAGAGAATGAGTTGCAATAGGAGATAATGTTGTAGCCATTAGAAGTTGAGCAGGGAAGCGACAAACAATTGGAGAGAGGAGAACCGATGGAGAGACATACATGAGAGTTAGAAAGTTCTTTTGTAACAAGGAAAATACTTTTGTATTTATCATATGATCTTGTAATCACTGAGTTGGATCTTGGTGCAGGGGTTGGTACTCCTTGGGTTGGTTCCCTAAATGTTGTAACTGAGGTTTTCATTGTGAGGCTGGATTGGAGCAATAGTCTCCAACAACATTTCTCACTGAGGTTTTTCCCATCTTGGGTTTTCCTCATACATTTGGCGTTATGAGATGTCCCTTTTATGTGCGGTTTCATTTATGTCATACTCCCATCTAACTGGTATGTCTATTTTATGTTAGATCAATTAACCAATATACACACATAGGATAGAAAAGGGAAAAGATTTGGAAACCACTGATTCATCCCCCCTCTCAATGACATCTAGTGTTCAACATAGAGGTGACTAGAAAAAGGTTCTACATGCTTGATATGATGAAAATAATAATGAGAAGCTAATAGCTAACTAAAATGAAACAACAAAAAATACAAGAAAGGGCAAGGGAAGTTCACAAAGGGTCCATGAGTGTAGCCTCCAGTCAAGATAGTTCCTCCCTTAAATGAACCTGTACATAGAAGAATGGGGACAAAATGTTGGGGCTATGATTTAGAGGTCTTCCATTAGACCCTTATTTCAGTGTTTCCACCATTATAGACAACTGGGATAGATTGATAGATAAACTATAATGCAAGCATGATAAAAAAGAACACAAATGATATGTTGATGGAGATAAACAAATATAAAATGTAATAAAAGATAAAAGAGATATCCACCTTTCACACCAAGAAGTGAGAAGCTTGTAGGGGTGAACATGAGAACTAAACCCTTGAACACCTGAATTTGCAATGATAATGGAAGTGCAATGACCAAATGTGGTGATGGTAGATGAGATGTAGAAAAACTAGTGAAAATGGAGTCTAAGAGCACAAGATTTCAAAGAGAGATCAAGAGAGAGTCTAAGAAGGAAAAAATATGAAAAGGGTAAGATATAGGGCCCATAAAGATGTCTTAATGTCAGTGGATGCAGAAGGAGGAATTACATTGCTAAAAATAGTAGGTTTAATTCTCCAACAACCATCTTTAGATTACATTTTTATGAGATGTTAGCTCGGTGCATGGACATATTTGTGGCATGGAGGTGTCCCAAAGTCAGACAATCGACATAGCTGAGAAAAAAGACAAAAAGGATGATGAGGTAAGCCAAGCAAGCAACCAAGGTGGATGCTTAGGGTATCTCTGATTCGACTTAAAAGTGGAGGTGCTATATGATATGGATAGAACCCCTCAAATGCTAAATTATACCTACAATAGAGTCTCCTTTGCACCTATCAAAACTATTTTTTTGTACCTTTTGGGGGAGTAAATGAATTCATTTAGAGGTTATGTTATGTAATTAGCCCTTATTATAAGATTTCCAAAAAGTATGCCTTTGAATATATCTAATTTTATCATTATATATATTTTTTATTTCTTGTGAATGTAGTATTTTTCACTAAACATTAAGGTCTTTGTTTCACACATATGAAAAAATAGAGAATTTTTTTTCTAAATATGTTTCTCTTCCCTAAGTATTGATATCCTCATTTCAAAAAAGGAACTTAATTCAAATGCATACAATTTTTTTATGCGATATGAAATACACCTCTTTCTAAAATATAATTATTTTGTTTTATAAAATTAATAAAAAAATATATATGCAACAAAAAATTATGAAAAAATATCCATGCACTAGATAATTGTGTGGCATATTTATATTTTAAAATTAAAATTTTATCCTTTCTATAAAAAAAGCTATGCACATTTTGATATAAATGTCAGTTTTCAACAATTTTGTTTACAATAAAAAATGGGTTATTAAAAGTTATGTAAAAGATTCACATTTTATTCTATTTTTTTTTTAATCTACAAACAAAATCTCACAAATAACTAGTTTACATCATCTTCAAACTTTGAATGGTTAGGTTTCCATAGGTGTTTGGAAGTGAACATTTGGTGAAAAATGCTAACTTCACTATCTCGATTTGGCCAAAAAGTGGTACTCATTGTTGTGGGTTGATCTTGTATATTCTCCATGTATGTCATTTTTCTTGTCTGTTTCATGTGTATGTGTATGTTTTGAGCCATGTGACTATCTCTAGGAGAATGGTGGGGTGAACCATTTGGTTTCACATGGTTAGGTGGTGTGGAAACTGCTGCTAGCAATTAAAGGACTATGGACTAGAGATGATATTGTTCTCTTATAGTTCTTTAAAACAACATTGTATGTTAAAGGATGAAAATAAATTACATGAAAGTAAGTGGAACATTGAATTGAAGGTCTTCCAAACATGACACTTGGAACAATTAAATTTCAAACATTATCTATATTGGAAAGACCATAATATGAGGGGATGTGAATCTTTGAAAGTTTGAAAGGTTGACACATATGCTCTATTTAATGTTAGGAATATAAATGAATAGTTAGGATAGAAAGGCGACTCTAAAAGTTTGATAGAACAAGACTTAGCCACTTTTAGTTTTTAGACTTCATATATTAGAGAGATGGTTGAATGTATGAGAGCAAGAGAGACCTTGACGATTTGGGAAGCTAGAAAAAATCACATGTCCAATAATAGAATTCAGTGTTTCAGGATTGAGAATGATAAAAATAGGGAAGGGTGTAAAGGAGAATTTGACAACCCACATCTTTGATAAACACAACACTTAGGAAAAAATACAAGGCTTATTTGTGGGGTTTTAGGAGTGATAGGAAACACATAAAAGAACAAATACCTCCAAACCTTCAAAAACTTGAAAAAAATCAACACTTAGCCATTTTTGGGTTTTTTTAACTTAGGTATTTCTAAAAAATGAAAATGTTGGATTAAAACACATCCAAATAAAAAACACAAGATGACCCATTTATAATTTCTTAGATTGGTTATCAACAATATGTTGTGTAAATGGTCAATAAAACATAGAAATGAAGGGGCTTAAGAAAAAATGGAATTTGTAGAGGAGGATAATTTAACCACTACAAAAGGTGGTTAGACCCCACAATGACATGAAATCCAACTCTCCACTTTGAGAAAACCTTTGGGGTACTACAACCTTTGAGATTGATCACTGAAGGGGAAATGTGTATGTAATTGATGCATACTAATAGATAAAAATATTTAGACTGCAAAATATGAAAATATAGGTTATGTGGACCACCTACACAACTTTGTATGCTTTTTCCCCAAGATGCACTTGTGGGTTGAGGATGATAGAACAATGCACAAATATCCTATACAAACAAAGTATGAAAATATATACTAGAGGGCACTAAACAAATAATGTTTTGTTCTATAAGCTAACACCAACAAAATGTGATGGAAATTAAAGTATAAAATAGAAAGTTATTTAATTGAAAGAATAAAGAAGACATAAATGCTCACAATGAGTCCATGATATGAAGTCTCTAGTTCAAACGACGATGTCCTTCACTAATATCTACACACATAAGACAAATGAAAAAGTGTTTGGGGTGGTTGTGTTTAGAGGGTTTCCATAGTTAAACCCTCATTTTGGTGTTTCCATCTTCATAAACATCCTAGAGACAAGATTGCAATAAATACGATAATGAATGGTTAGCGAGAATAACACAATGATGCAATGTTAGATTAAAGACAATGAAACAAAAAATTAGATAACCTAGAGAGTTACACCCCTTTAAGAACAAGAAGAGTAGCAACTTGTTGGAATGAGGAAGGCAATAGGCTCCAAGTTGACAAAAATTTGATAAAACAACAATGACAAAAGATGATGGATTGGTACACTGTGAAAAATGGTGTAGAGAATGCAATAAATATTTATGAATTATAGAGAGAGTTAATTGAACAATCAAGAGAGATATAAAGTGAACAAAAGATATAATCTTAAGGGACTGAAAGTTGTCCTAACAGCGGTACAAGCCCAGAGAGGAGTTATATTGTCAGAATTAGCAAGTGTAACATTCTAACGACCACCTTTAGTTGTGAATATTTGCAGGACAAATGTGTTGCACTCTCTACAACATGAACACATCCATGCACAATATAGACCAAATGGTCAGAAGATTAAGAATGGTAGATGACAAGGTAGGCTGATGGAAAAGGAGTTTGATCATTGTCTTTAATTTGGCTAAAGTGAAGGCCTATGCTATGTGAAAATATATGGGTGCAATTTATGACATTACATTTTGCCTCCACTTTGACAAGCATATCAGAAGGAGATGCAAGCTATGTTGGAAAAATGGTGTCTCAACCTTGTATTTAAATGAGGTTACTATTTAGAGTATATTTTCGTTTGAGCATGCAATTACCTATTAAATTCTCTCTGAAGCTTTTGGTTGGCTAGATAAGCATGCCAGTAAATTTTTGTCGCAAGATCATAGCTAGTTTTGAAGATATTGACCCTTTGAAACATCCTAAAAAGTGAATGTAACCAATTTAGCGGGTGGTATAACACTTCATGAGCTTTCTGGTGCATCAGACAGTTCATCAATTAGACACTTGGATCACAAGTTATGGCCTCCGAAAGTTTGGACTCCTATAATAGGAAATATAAAATTGCATTTAGAAACATAAATGAGTTGTAAAAGGGAGGAACACGTGGTGATGTGTGTTTTGAGATGTCATAAGGTACCTAGAATGGATATAAGTTCGACTCTAATTTATTGGGTGGTTTTGGCCCATGGTTTTGTAATACCGTTTGGTGGTTTCTTGTATTGTATCTCCTATATATGAGGTGTGCGAGATAGAGGTTGTGTGTAAGGGTCTTATGGCTATTGAGTTACTTCTGAGTCTCTAATTAGTGGTACTCCTATGAAGATATTTCTTTGCAAGAATATCGTAATTTGTTATTGATTGCTGAATAATATATCGAGCTGCTTTTTGAGTGTGGGGTTTTTCTCCTGAAAGGGTTTTCCCCACGTAAACCACTATGTTGTGGTATGCATGTTATTATGTTTGTTTTTATTAAGTTTTTGTAACTATTGTAATGATCTGTGAAATTTTTTGTATTACCCTCATTTGAAGGTTAGTGTAGGAAGTTCTGCTACTTAACTTCCTTACAAGTGGTATCAAAGCTTGATCACCTTTGGTTTCAGTTGTGGGTTCTTGGATTTTTTGAACTAATCTAGATTTGAGCAGGAGGTTGTACAGAAGATACTTTTTAGTCTTGTTGCAAAATTTTTCAAGTGGCAAGTTCATCAGGGAGAATAGAGGTGGAAAAATTCTTTGGAAGTAATTTTGAGATGTGGAAGCTGAAGATGGAAGATTTGCTATAATAGATTGAGATCTGTGGGATATTGTTGATGCGAATGTCTCAAGACCCTCAAATCCTACTATGGCTATTCAATATGATATGGATCATAAATCCAAGGGTCTAATTAGATTGTGCCTCATAGACTCTGTTCTAATCGATGTCCACAAAGAGAACACTGTAAAGAAGTTATGGACTAAGCTCGGTGAAATGTATCAAGCAAAATATTTATTGAATCAGATTTTCTTGAGGAATAAATTGTATTCCTTGAGAATGGAAGAAGGTGGATGAGTTATAGACCACCTAGAAGAATTTAATATGTTGGTGGCTCAATTAGATTTTGCTAGTGTTAAGATGAATGAGGAGGAGAAATGTCAAATCTTACTTAGTTCTTTTCCTGATTTGTGGGATTCTCTTGTTATGGCTATCGGTAATACTTCTGTTATTTTGAAATCTGAAGATGTGGTGGCTATCGTACTTAGTGAAGAGATGTAGAGGAAGGTATCCATCAGTTCAAAGGAAGTCCTAACTATTCATGGAAGACCTCAGGAAAAAGGCAAGAAGAATGAGAAGTTTAATAAATCTAAGTCCAGAGGGAGATCAAAATCTCCTAGAAAGTCCAAAGTCATCTACTAGGAATTGTAGTAAACTAAGACACATCCATAAGGACTGCAAAAAAGAAAAGAAAAATAAAAAGATGAAGTATGATTCTGATTTTGAGTTCAAAAAGGAAGATGGTGATGCATTCATTACAACTTTGGCTACTCATGTAGGTAATGATACATAGTTAATTGACTCAAGTGAATCTTTTCATACAATTTTCAATATAGATTGGTTTTCTGAATATTAAGAATTTAATGGAGGTAAAGTGTACTTGGGGGTGATGATTCACATTTAGATAATGTTGGTCGTGATAAAATTAGAATCAGGTTTCCTGATGGTAGAATAAAAAGGATTAGTGGTGTGCTGCATATCCCTTGTTTAAAATGAAATTTATTATTTGTGAGCAAATTGATAGATGCGGGTGTGCAGGTAGTTTTTCCTGATGCAGGATGTAAGATGATTAAAGGTGCTATGGTGATTGTTAGAGGTGTCATGTTCGACACTTTGTATAAGCTAGCGACATACACTGCTGAGTGTAATAGTGCTTCTCTATATGGATACTTTGTTAGAAGATTTGAGGGTTTCACCTTCAGCAGATGGACATGGCTTTTGGGTACCTAGGGGTGCTCTTTCTTCTGAAAAAAAGTTACCTACAAAGAAGACTATGTTATGGCACTAGAGATTTAGCCACATTGGAGAAAAGGGTCTAAAGACCTTGAAAAATTAAAACCTTGTTGATGGTTTGAATGATCGTAATATTGATTTTGATTTATGTGAGCATTGCATTTATGGAAAATAAAATTGTGTTCAAGTTTATTTGAGTTCTCATAAATCTTGTGGTATTTTGGATCTTATTTATTTTGATGTGCTTGATCTTGTAGATGTTCCTTCCATTGGAAAATCCACATATTATGTTTGATTTATTGATGATTTTAGTAGGACATGGATATACTTTCTAAAGAGTAAATTTGAAGTTTTCAATCATTTTAAATTTTTTTAAAGCAATGGTTGAGTTACACACTTGAAAGAAAATTCAATGTTTGAGGATTGATAGTGGTGGTGAATTTTTCTCTAATGATTTTGATAGATTCTATAAAGACTATGATATTAACAGATAGAAGACAACTCCGTATTCTCCACAACAGAATAGAGTTGCAAAAAGAATGAATAAGACATTGATGGAGAAGGCTAGGAGTATGCTGAGTGGTGCTGGTCTAGAACACAAGTTTTAGGTTAAAGTTGTTACCACTTCTTGCTATCTGATTAACATGTCTCTTAAATCAACTCTTGTTGATAAAACGCCTATGGACACATGGTTAGGTCACAAGACTTCATTGAGACATATTAGAGTTTTTGGTTGTGAGGCATATGCACATGTGCTAAAGGAGAAGCGAATAAAGTTGGAGAACAAGGCTACAGGGATAACTTTAAGAAACCCCCCTCGGGCAACTGTGTAAAATCTTGGCGAATCAAACATTATTTTCGGGGGGAAATTTTCATATCGGTGGCGAATTTTTTTTAAAAAATGAGGAAAAAATTAATTTGTATTGGTGATTTTTTTCTAGGGTACAAAAATGCCATAAATTTCTAGCGAATAATACCTTGTTCTATGGGGAAAATATTTATTGTGGGAGGCGAATAATTATTGTTAAAAGGAACAAATATATAATTGTATGAGCGAAAAATTTTACTCCGAAGGAAAAATTATTTAAATGTATTGGCATTTTTTATCCACCGCTTGAAAATTATTTAAATGTATTGGCGATTTTTATCCACCGCTTGAAAATTATTTAAATGTATTGGCGATTTTTATCCACCGCTTGAAAATTATTTAATTTGTTTTGGCAAATATTTTGTTATTTATGGTACAATATATAATTCATTGGCGATTTCATAAATTCATTGCCATTAATAGACAAGGCACATCACATCACATCAGTACATCACATCACATAATACATTGAGTCCGGACTCTGCACGATGTATCAATAAGCACGACCTCTTTGACACGTAAAGGGTGACACATACCTAAAATCTATCAATGATTTTAAACCGTTCGATGATCATAGATCAATTGCTAAAGTTTTATTTTGGCCCAATTTTCTGAAGAGAACATAGCTCACCAGAAAGTGCTCGGAATGGAATTGGATTCAATAGACACATATCAAATGTCACGAATCACGATCGATAATTTCGTTCATTTAATATATATCTATTCACTTACGACAATCCACTCTGTCCCCATGACTTCCAATGTGATACTTGCCAATTTGGTACTGGTTCATAACTGTTTCCAATTTCTCACACTCGTGCATTTATGGGAAAGATTTGCAGAGATACGAAAGATTTAAATTTTTTTATAGCAGTTAATATTGTTAAAGAAGTAATTATTACAATCAAGAGCTTCAGCAATTTATATACGATCTCTGCTTCTTTTATCTTCAATTAGCCTTTGCCATTTGGTAGATAAATCGTCAGAGCTCACGGTATTTTAGGTTTATAGGTTCAATGATCAGGTTGTTTAATTTGTTAATCTATTTTCTCAAGATGGACACTCCCATCCTCTTGAGAAGCATTTCTGCGGAGGACCAGAGGGCCTTTCTAGGCTCCGCTAGAGACCCAACCCTCCAATCAGTCTACAAGGAGGTTGGGTCGTTCACCAATGAGGCCGTGCAGATTGTGCTGGACAGAGAATTTCTGCGAAATGAAAATAGGTACCGTGTTAACATGGACCTTACATCCCGCTTCTTAGCATCTCTTCTGGACTTGGGAGGATACAAGGTGGATATGCTGATGCTGTTGAGGAAGGTTTTTAAGGAAGACTTCCTCGGAGATGACATTACTCTTGTCGTTCTTGCAGAAGTAGGGGTGGGGATCCCTTGGGCGAGTGATTTATCCAAGCTTCTCCTCCCTAAACAAACACTGCTAGTGGCCAGGCAACAGTTTCTCCTAAACCTGAATGTGGAGCAGCTGACGCGTACAAAAAAAGGGTGTGGATTGGAAGGGACTTCCTCTGTAAATGGTTCCTCCTAGACGACTTTCCAAACTACATGTGGCTTGAAGAATTCTCTCAGCTTATTCTGTCTGAAGAATTATACATGGAAGGAGGGCCAGATTCTTAGGGCAAAATTGTAAACAATTCCACTACTTGTGCCCTAGCCCCGCTCCCCTGTAGTTTTTTTCCTATGTCCTTAAACCCTAACAGACTGAGTGCCAGTGGCTCACTCATTTTGGCTTTTAAGTTTTTGGGGGACTCAAGTCTCTGACGAAAAAATTGTAAATGTCAAAAGCATAAATATTAATGATAATTTTTCAAATTCCAGTTTGTTTTAGTTTGCCTCTTACAGTCTTATGGATATAAAAATGCTTTCTATAATTCTATTTCATTTTTATTAATTAATTTCTTTCAAATGCTTTTTGTATATGAGCTACATTGTTTCAATTATTTGTTAAACAATGGAAATAAATTTAATACCGTGATCTTTTTTTATGTAATGCTATAAAAAAAAATTCAATTCGTTCCATTAATTATTTGTACATAGATTATGGTTGATTATAATTTTATAAATATATACTATATAGTCATTCAAAATACAAAATTTCAAAAGTATCAAGATACAAAAGTTTATCGGTAAAGGTATTTTCATTCTATTAATTCAAAAGTTTCAAGATACAAAATTTGCCCACAACTTATAGAAAGTAGACAAAAAAATTAGTTCATTACCGATAGGCCGCTTACTCAGTCTCACTATCCCCCTGGGTCGCCTCCTCCCAGTCCCTTCCCTCCTCGGAGGTCGATGCTTTGGCTTTCCCTTTTTCCGCTTTAGCTTTCATTTTTGGAATGCAGTTTAGGCACCTGAAGTCGGGGTCGCCCTCCAAGCTTGCCAGTAGCTGTATGGCCCTTCCTTCTTCAACCCTATCTCTCAATGCCCTACCAACCTCCATCATTGCCACCACATGCAAAGCCTTCAGGACTTCATCCACCCTCATTAATTTCACAAAGAGTTTCATCGCTTCCCACCCCACTCGGGCTCATTCATGGCACTGGTATTTGATTTCATCCTCTGGGCCACGAATAAAAGGAAGCAATTCCTCCTGGTCGTCCCTTTCCTTAATTCGAATGCCAACTCCTGGCACCACCCACTCCAAGATTGAATCCAAGTTAATAAAAAACTCCCCATCAATCAATTTGACCAATGTGAGTTTTACCTTTCCCACCTCTGGTTCGAATTCACAGGCCCACGCCATAATCAGAGAGTAAACCTCCATGTTAGTTCGATACCGGTGACTGATATGTGCCACCTCCTCCACAAGCATTAGTCAAGCTGTCGCCCACAACTTCTCCTCCTTAAACCTAAACAATCTTTGCATTCATTTATCAGACACTTTGCCCAAAAAGGGCACCAACTTCTTGTCTGTTCGAAGTGTGAAATTGGCCTCCATTGTCACTTGCAATTTCAAAATCACTTCCTGCAAAAAATGTCTTACAGAAGGTACGATTCTACGAACTACAGATTTGTTTTGCAGCTGCTTCAAAGCAAAAAGTGGTACATAGATCAAAAGGTAAAAAAATCCGCCTCTGTCTTATAGGCCGGGTAATGAATGTGCACGATAAGACATTAATGCCATGAGATCAGGAAAAATATTTCCTGCCATCCTCCCCTTCCTCTGTTCGTGCGACATGCCACAGGCAACTCCTTCTGCAACAATTAATCGCCACCTTGGCATTTGTACTTTCCAAATTTGCTCGCCTTAACAGGTTGAGGACTGCAGTTGCACATTTTTTTAAATTAATACACTAAATTTATGTTGAACTTTTATATATATTTTTAAACTATTTTTGAAAATTATATATTGTAAACATATTTTCAAAGAATTTTGTTAAACTTTAAATTAATATTTTAGATTTAATATTGAATGCTTTCTTTTTAATATTAAACTTTTACCTTTCAAATTGTATATCAAAATTTATATTTTTATTTATTTGTTTTATTCTAGAAACTAAGTTTCATGTTTTATACTATTTTTGAATTTCAAATTTTTACAAATAATATTAACATTATATTTAATAGTTATCTCAAACTATTGCACATCTTTAATTACAAATAATATTAACATTATATTTAATAGTTATCTCAAACTATTGCCCGGAATTGAACATTTTAAATTTAATTAAATAGAATTAAGTCTATAGTCTATAGACTATAAATCTCTTTTTCGGGCGGAATTTTAAAATGATTAAATAGACTTTAAAAACAGACCCAAAAAGTAAAACGAGTATGGTGACGTTCCAGAAAAATGGTAGAAGTCGTGGGACCCACTTCATCTTAAAACAGGTACCATCGACCGTTGGATGAACAAAGATCAACGGCTAGGGTGGATTTCAGCCTGAATGTGGGAAGTGAACACCTTTCTGAGAACTTCGCTTGGAATTGGACATTTGAAATTTAATTAAATATAATTAAGTCTATAAAGCTTACTTTCTGGGGGGAGGTTTAAAATGATTAAATAGACCAAAAATCAAACCGGAAAAGTGACAGGAGTATGATGATGTGCCAGAAAAATGGCAGAAGTCGTGGGACCCACTACATCTTAAAACAGGTATCGTCGACCGTTGGATGAACAAAGATCAACGACTAGGGTGGATTTCGGCTCGAATGTGGGAAGTGAACACCTTTATGAGAACTTCACCCAGAATTGGACATTTTAAATGTAATTAAATATAATTAAATCTATAGACTAAATTATATTTAATTATTTTTCGGGCGGAGGTTTAAAATGATTAAATAGACTACAAATCAAACCCCAAAAGTGACATGATTATGGTGACGTGCCAGAAAAACGACAGAAGTCATGGGACCCACTACATCTTAAAACAGGTACCATCGACTGTTAGATGAACAAAGATCAACGGCTTAGGGTGGATTTCGGGGTGAATGTGGGAAGTGAACAGATTTATGAGAACTTTGCCCAAAAAAGTGACACGAGTATGGTGACGTGCCTGAAAACTGGCAGAAGTCATGGGACCCACGACAACTGACAACAGGTACCATCATCTGTTGGATGAGCAAAGATCAACGACTTAGGGTAGAATTCGGCCCGAATGTGGGAAGTGAACACATTTGGGAGAACTTCGCTTGGAATTGAAACGTTTTAAATTTAATTAAATATAATTAAGTCATTAAAACACTTTTTCAGGTGGAAGTTTAAAATTATTAAACAGACTTAAAAAATAGACCCGTAAAGTCACAACAGGTACCTTGGTCCCTCGTCCGTTGGATGAGAAAAGATCAACGACTTAGGGTGGATTTCGACCCGAATGTGGGAAGTGAACACATTTGGGAGAACTTCGCCCAGAATTGAAACGTTTTAAATTTAATTAAATATAAGTAACTCTATAAAGCACTTTTTCGGGCGGAAGTTTAAAATTATTAAACAGACTTAAAAAATAGACCTGTAAAGTCACAATAGGTACCTTGGTCCCTCGTCCGTTGGATGAGAAAGGATCAATGGCTTAGGGTGGATTTCGGCCCGAATGTGGGAAGTGAACACATTTGGGAGAACTTCACCCGGAGTTGAACGTATTACATTTAATGTCCTCAGAATTTATATTGAAGTAGTGAATGTTTTGTCCTTCGACATCGAATAGTTATTAATAATAATTAATAAAATTACAACATGATTCTTAATGTCCTCGGAATTTATACTGAAGTAATAAATGTTTTTTCCTTCGGCATCGAATACTTATTAATAGTAATTAATAAAATTACAACAGGATTCTAGATATTTTGCCCTTTAGGTTTTACTTTTCTACTTTTTAGAGTTTTCAAAATAAGAGACTTGTAAATCATAATCATCTTTCATTTCTTGGACAAACCTATAAATCGAGGGAGATTCAGAAACAACTACTAGATTGAGGAATGCAAGTTGCAACAGAGACTGTCTGTGCCAATCTAGTGAACTAGAAATTCCAATTTTCGGGTAAAATCTAGAACAACTACATCCCGCCTTTTTTGCTTTTGGTAATCTCGTGGTCCAATTTGAGGGTTAGCATTTTCAGGTTTTTATCTAGCATTATTTTAAATTATTAACAATAATAGTAATGGGGAAAACGGGAAGCAGTAGTTCAACAAGAAGCCAAGTGAAAAAAAAATGCACCTAACCAAACTGGTTAAGACACCAGGTTTCACTAATGAATACCATGATATTTATGACCCTGCTATCCATGGTGAAAAGAGTATCATAGATATTAGATATACATTGTCTAGTAAGGTGGCAGATGCATCCAGGGCAAAATTTACTGTTTTCAACCCAATGTTAAAACAAAAAACAAATGAAATCGCATCGTGGGATGTTGGATTGGGAAGCATGGTGTTATCTGAAGTATTCCCTTGCCCTGATTTTGTCATGGTCTGCGCCGAAAATTATGATGAAGATAAAAAAGCAATTATCAATAAAAATACAAAAGAGGAAATTCTATCCATAAATGAGGGAGAATTTGCTCGTTTGTTGAACCTAGGATTTGAAGCCCAAAACTCATACGCCCAAATTGACCTTGAAAAGCTGGCAGGGAATTATGAGAGTCTCGATCCAAGTCGCAGAGATTCATTTATCAAAGCTCTAATAAAGATTGGTACTGGTATTGTGTTGGATCAAAATCATAAGCCTCCTTATGATTCTAACATTTTTGTTCCATGGGTTGGGGATACTATTTCCTTGTTGTTGTTTTGCCTGGGATTGGAAAATGATAGGGAAGTGGGTGCAAGCCTTCTTGAAATGATTTATAATATCCATTGTACAGGTCAGCCAGTAAGATATAATTTTATTGAGCACATTGTAAAATCCATGCAAAAACAATTACTGATGATCAAAAAAGGTTCTTGTAAGACATTTAGGTTCTCATCCTACTTGTGCTATCTCCTCCTATCCAAGTATCATGCAATATTCGAGACCAACAAGCTTCAAATTGTGAGCTATAAGATTGATGAGAAGACTGGGAAGAGAACAGAGTGTCTAATATATGATTGGACCCCAAAGATAAGGATGCGTGATAACAGAAAGAACTACAACCATTTTGTAGACTTCTTTTTGGCACCAATGTGTAATGAAATTACAAGCACTCCAATGCCTAGGTTGCCTGTGTCTTGTAGAGATTGCATTCAACTCGGAAGTCAAATAGAATTGGCAGACTGGTTCTTCATGGAATAATTCACTGTGTTCAGGTTTTACGGATCGGCAGTAAAACCATACAGACTTCCAATACATGTGATAGACATGGTATTTGCATTAGAGTATGTACGGAAATTGGAGAGCACAGATAGGCACTTCCATGGTCAGCAAAAGAAGAGCATATTTCCTTCCTCGCCTTTCTCATGCGGAGGGTTCACATTTGAGAGAAAAACATTCAATGTGGCACATGATTTTTTGACAACTTTTAACTTTGGTGATGAGGGTCTCTGGCAGTATGATCCAATCGGTGTAGTTCAAGCAAGGCTTAAGAAAAATGGGAACTCTTCAATGTTATGTCAACATGAAAGTAAACCATTGCTAGAAAAGCTTAGAAACATGGACTCCTGGGATGAGGTTAAAAAATAGATGGAGAAAATTGTAGCTGACAAAAACATTTCAACAAAAGAAATTTCATCACAAATTATGGCATTGCAAATGCACACAGAGAGGTCAACAGAGGAGGGCCAAGGCATCCAAAATAGGAGGTCCTACAATTTCTACCTAAAATCTGCTAATCCATCTAACAAATCTATTCCCAAATCAATTCTGCACGAATGTAAAGAGAATTATTTCACTCAAACCAAAATAAATGATTTTTGAACTATGAGGAGGAATCTCGATGAACCAAAGACAAGTGCAGAATTTGAGAGCATCAACGAGGATGCAAAGTTTAGAAAATTGTGGGATATGGAGCATGGTGGGACTGAAGGTGATGATGATGAGCATGAGGTTGCCATTGAGCCCCCTCCAACAACTACTATAGTCCCAAAAATATTAGGTGGAGTCAGTGAGTCCATGAAAGAAAAATATAGCAAAGGGGCAAACCTTGTGGAAAAAATGGGTTTTGAAGGTGGTGGTCTAGGTCCCAGAGGAGAGGGTATTTGGTATCCACTTAAGGTACAACTTCCATCATAGTCAAAATTAAAAGGTCCTTATAAACTAGTCATTGGACTTGATTCTTCATATTCATCATGGATAGGTACTACTCATTACCCTCAGGGTCCACCTACATTTGTTTCAGGTTCAAATCCACAACCACCACCACATCATGGTATTCCCATTGGTGGTGAATCAAGTGCCACTGCCACTGCCACTAGTGGGGAATCTGGGGATAGTATTCCTATTATTGTTCAGTCAAGTGCTGCTGTGATTGGTGGGGTTGGCATGTGTACTACTACTGATACTAGTTGTCTTGGTGTTGGACAAGGGAAACAACAAAATATCTCTCGCAAGAGGCCACTAGAGGTAGATACTCAATCTCATACTATTGAGAATCCTATATCAAGTGCCACTGACACTACAAATCAATCATTTGCAGCTTCAGATCACACACCTCAAAAGACTATGAAAACTACACATGAAAGTGTCAGTGGGAGTGGGACAACATCATGAATTGTTGTTGGTAATCCTGATCAAGCATTAGTTAAAACCACAGGAATAAGTGGAACTGGAGCCTATGGTATTCCTATGTCACCTTTCAAACATTCAATTGCTTCAGCAAGCCTAGATTTTCAATTTTGTGATTACTATGAAAAATATGAACACACAACAAAAGCAAATAAAGAAAAAAAGAAAGCATTTCATAGGAATTCCGTGTTTGCAGTTGTAAACGAACAACCTGCAAGGAACAGGGTATTTTCAACATACGACCCACATAAAGATATGATGGAGTTCATGGTTGTTATGCCCTCAGGTCCATCTAAAGATAAAAGTCCACCCCACAGTCAGATAGATCCCTCTCAATTTCAAGTTAGCACCCTCCAAATAGATTTTTCCAAAGTACATAATGTGGAGAAAATTAGTGTGTCAAAAAGGACTAACGAAGTGGTCTACACTTCACTGCTAAAGGTGGAGAGAGAAAAAAATAAACTGGAGAAACAAATAGAAAAGTTACAAGTAGACCTGGAAAACGAAAAATCAAGGAGGAAAGTAGCAGATAGCAAGTGCAACAATTTAAAGAAAAGGATAAAAAATTCGGGCTCTGCAGTAGAAATTGCAGAGCAGGAGAAGAAGGATACAGAATTGAAGGACTTGACAGAAAAACTGGCTAAAAGTAGTAAAAAAATTATTGAGGAAAAAGCTAGTTTTCAAAAATTATACAAAAGTTATGAGTCAGCTGCTGCCGAAATGAGAAAATTACTGGACCTATTGGATCATGGGAAGGAAAAAGAAAAACATTTGCAAGAAGAAGTAGAGGAAGAAAGAAAAAAATGTGCACAAATGAAAGAAGACCTGCACAATGCAAATGATAAAATAAAAACTTTGGAGGATAGATTGAAAGATAATATAAAAAATACAACAAATTATATACAAGAAAACATTTGGCGGAAAATAATGCAGAGGAGTGAGAAGTTGTGTGAATGGTTTCGATTGACTGAAAGTATGAGACAATTTTTTTTTAAAATCAAAGGGCACTATGAGAAGAGCACACATGTTTATTCAAAAGAGGAAATGGCAAAAAAGATTCTGAAAGTAGTCTACAGTTCCAGTGACAACTACTTGGCATCCAATGGAATTAAGAGACGCATTGATGCCACAGTTAAGACATCATATATCATTCAAAAATGCCAGAAGCTAAGGGAAACATCAGAAGTTATGGACAGTTGTGGAAAAAAGATAGTGAAGCTGCAAGAAAAGAAAAATAATTTAATTAAACCTGGTTTTCCTAAGCCTATTGACACATCAAATAAATTCATTGGAGAAGAAGCTTACAAAAAAAGCATGGAAATAAAAATGAAGTCTAATTTAGACTTGCTTCCAAAGGACACAACTCCCAAAAGCTTTCTGAAATTTATCCAACCATTTACAACTCTAAATTCGGTATTGGATAAAACAATGATGTCAAGTAAATCTTCTAAATATGGAATGTTGACGAAGTTGGAGTTGACTTTCCATAGTGTACAGAATATTGACCTTCCATCAAACGAAGAGTGGAGCACCCTACAAAAACTGGCACATAATTCTTAAGAATCATAGTATGTATTGCACAATTTTCTTCTTTTATTCTTAATTTCAAGGTTTTATGTTTTTTCTGTTTGCTATTTTGCTAATCCAGCCTACGAATCTATGATGCACTCGCTATTGCTATTTTGCTAATCCAGCCTATGAATCTATGATGCATAGTGCAAAACTTCAGCCAGTAAATTTGTATTCTAAAATTCTCCCTTGCTTTAACATTTATGCATTTCTCTATTTCTGATTAGTAGGTTTTAGGCACTGCTACTATCTATGTTTAATTTGTCATGGTGTGAATTAATATTTAATTTTGAACTCTATTTTTTGAACAGGAGACATCAAACATGTAGCAGATGTTAAATTGCTAATACGGCCTGTGATGGCCATATAAATATGTGCTGAGTTTGTGATTTTGATGTTCAGTGTTCACATGTTACAAACTTGCAATTCGACCTGAAGCTGTTGTTGCTCCCTTGTTTCTATAAAAGGGAATTCAGGGTCATTTGCAATTTTGCAAAGGGTTATGAAACTTTGTATTCACTTTTGCAATTGGCATGGAGAATCACATAGATTGGTGTATTACTATTGAATGAATTGTATCATATGGCTATATTTTGAAAGAATTAATGAAACTCTAAGTTCTTGACATGTGTATTACTATTGAATGAATTGTATCATATGGTTCTAAAATGTATCACACAGATTTGAGACTCAAACATGTATAAATAAACAATAAACATCTCTATATCAATAAACACATTATGGTTTTTTTTTATTATGCTATTTTAAATCTGGAAATAGAAAGTTGAAAAATACAATTAAAAATCAATATTAAATTCTAATTGCAAAAAGTAATATGATTTTGTAATATGAATGATGAGATACAGTAATAAGATTAATAAATACCAATCTCTTATAGTTGCCATTCATCCTCATCAAATTCAGTGTATTCTTGATTCTCGTCTGTGGTTTCTTCACTTTGAGTCTGAGTCTGCATATCTTCACCGAACTGCATCTCAATGCTACCAGTACGTCCAGTAGTCCCACTGGCACTTTGGTTTGAAGTGTTGCCCAAACCTCTTCTTTCACATTTGGACCTCCAGATTTGCAGTGCCCTATCGTAAGGAAAAGTGTGGACATCATACCTAGATGTATAGAGCCTCAAATAATTTTCCAAATTTTTGTGTATTTTGTTTCTTGGCTTTGATTTTAGGAACCCCAAAGCACTGAAAACTCTCTCATCTTCCACCGAACCCAATATCATGGTAAGACATAAATCAGCAAGCTTCACATATTTTGGCATTGAATCACGCAAGGATGCATTCTCAGCTATATATTTCCAAAGCCTTGTTACTGATCCCTCTTTGCGGGGGTTCTCCATTTTGGCATATTTTTCTTTCACAGTGTATGCAAAACGAGATGATTTCTCTCGAAGATGAGTTTCATCTAATATTCCATTTATAGTTACTCCATTAAATTCGTTGGATATGCAAAATTGTTTTACCAAAGTTAGTAGCTTACTTCAAAAATCAGATGCACTGTTGAGGCTCCAATAATGAAGAAACACAATAGACATGGCTTCGAGTAGGTTGTCAGGAGGGAATCTACTTCTAATTTATGAGGAAAGATCATATGCAATTTTATTCACAGAAGTAGTTACAATCTCAAGAATCTTGTCTAAATCTTCCTTTGTAACTCTTGCTAGTTTCTTCTTGGGGCACTTTCCTAGTTCCTCGGGGTCGACCGTGGCATAGAAGTGCATTGGTATCTCAACTCCCCATACATTGGCACATACCTCCCCGTCTACACCAATTTGTAAAAAGTTATCAGGATTGTTCAAATCTGTGAGTGTCCGCCACTTAACAAATTTTTCATCAGATAGTGTTGGTTGATTTCGATAGAGATTGTCGAGGGTCATGCATGCCATCTTACACAACGTAGCATATTCTGCAATATGCAAAGCTCTTTTTTGGGCAGCCTTCATAATATTCCTCATAACCTCTAGCATGGGCAGAAGAGCTGCTAAAGTTAAGAGTGTCTCTAAATTACTTAACCTGCCAAGAAGTTTAGGAAATTTCGGTTGATCTGATTCATCGCGAGTTGTGTGAAATAGTCCAATCAAGGATGGATATTTTGAAAACACTCGATGCACTGGAACGTCCAAAGAGATCCATCTGGTATCATTATCCTTGAGAAGCTTGTTCCCATCAGTTAATCCATCAACAAAGTGTTGAAATTCTATAAATCGCTTGGGACTTCGATAGAAGTGTGAGTAGAGCTCTCTGATTAAAATTTCAATTTTTTCAACCGAAGCAAACTTGCTCACCATTCCAAAAGCTAGATTCATTAAGTGAGCCATGCAGTGAATTGTAGTAATGTACAGTGCAAATAAAGTTCAATGTTTGTACAAAGACCGTTCCTGTGACCTTGCATTACTAAAGCTCCATCTGCTCCAACACAAACCAATTTTTTGGCTACCGTCATGTCATCCATACCTCCATATTTAATTAAATTTCTCTTTACTAGTTGAAATAAATTTTCCGCTGTCACACTCTCCTTCATTTTAGCAATAGATAGTAGATGAGGTTGGCGGGTATGATTCTCTATAGTATAAACATGCATGCATACCCATGAAGTATTGTCTACTGCCGTAACTTCATCTAAAGAAAATGCAATGAAGTTTGACTCTCTTATTTTTTCCTGTACATCTTCTTTTTCAACCTCAGCAAGACAACTTGCCCATTCCCATCCACTGTTTACTAACCAGTGTCTATTAGGATAGTTAGGAAGTTTCAAAAAGTGTAATAAACCACTAATTGATGGGAAATCTGTCATAGCACACCCTCTGCTCAAAATATGAAAAACAACACTTAACTGAACAACTTTTCCCAGTTGTTCTATTTGCATTGCTTTTCCAAAAACAACTTCAATAGAACCTTTAACTTCAACAGGCTTCATCTGTAATTTCTCATGAAAATAATACTCTTTGGCATTCCTCACATGCTTACATTCATCCTTTTTTTTCCATATTATCACTGATTTTTCAACCCTGTCAATCATTTTTTTTTCATAAACTTTACCCATATGCTTTTCTATGGTGTCAAATTTTAGCTGCAACCTAATTTCCTTGTTATGTTCCCAAGTGCAAATCTTACACCTGCATTCTATTGGAGGATCTCCTTCAATTGGATTCTCCACTGGTTCAATGAATGGATACTTTGATGCCCAATTAATTTGAAAATTCCTCAGTGACATATCCCACTCCCGATCCTTTTTTGATTGTGGTTCACCCTTTTTTGATATGTCTTTTCTTTTCCTTTTCCGTGCATTATCATCAATGACATTATCACCCAAGTCGATTATATCATTCTGAATAACTTGGGTATCTACCAGATAATCTTCTTCAAGATCATCCTGATCTGAGATATCAGGTTCGCTGCCGTTTTCAACATGCAGTGCAGGTGGCAAATTCTGTAATTGTACTTGTGATGATGTACCTTCCTGATTTTCATCAGTACCACAATCTTTTCCAATGCCAAAGTATGAAGACAACATTCTATTTTCTGTTGGCCTCTCCTGGCCTTCTCCACATTCAAGTTTCCTACCCCTCTTCCTGTTCGACATCTCCAATGAAATAAAGGCTGCCAAAAAAATATCAATTAGTTGAAGAAGCAATAATAGACTATAATGTATAATATACCACTTCAAAAATATGATCGCTCACCTTTAGGCTTTAAATCACTAGCAGTCACCAATACAATCAACAACAATGATTTTCCTTGGTCTGAAACTTTTCTATTGATCAGAATTCAGAGCCTAGAACCCCCCAGATTGTGTTGAGATAGATCTGATCTTTGCATGTATTTATACCAATCCTTATATGGCGACATGAATTTTATATGGTATACAAATATTTGGTGAATCCCGCGTAACTATAACATGACTTATGTAATTTTCGAGGCGATTATAGGTCATCCAAATATGACTTGTGTAATTTTTGAGGTGTTTATAGACCATCCAAAAAATAGGCGAATACAATATAGTTGGTGAAAGTTGGGGTGAATGGAGACATGCATCGGCAAGGTGTCAGGCGAATTGGGTCCCCCTGGCTAACAAATCTTCACATGCCTATAGGTGAATTAAGGTCATCTATTAAGGCAACCTCAGAGAGTGTAGGCGAAACAATTAAATTTACTGTGTGTCCACCATATATTGTATTGGTGAAATCATCGCATAGAAACATTTAATTGCATAAAACATATGGCGATTGGGCTGTGACTTTGACAAAAATTGATAATGTTCTGGTGACATGGCCACCCCCAGACGGTACAAAATATTTGCCATTTCCGACATGGCCGACGTGAAAAATTCACCATTGGTGAATATTCGCCACTAAAGTAATCTTTGCAAGGCTGTGAAATGTATCTTCATTGGTTACAGTTATGGCGTGAAAGGATACAAGCTTTGAGACCCTATTGTACAAAAGGTAATTCATAATAGAAGTTTTATTTTTAGAGAAATTAAGTCTCCTTCTATTATAATGTAGTCAAAACATACTAAACGGGAAGATGTGATTCAATTCCCTTCTACGCCTGAAAGAGTTTAATCGAGACCACTTGATAGGCAAGAAGTTGAGGAGAGCTTATCTAGCTCTGAATCTTTAGAAAATGAGGAAGAACCTTCAACTCATCTTGTTCAAAGGTCTCCAAGACATAGACAACCACCAAAAAGGTATTCATCTAATGATTGGAGATGTATTTTTTCTTTGAATACTAATGCAGATGAACCTAGATCTATAAAAGAGGATATGAATGATGCAGAATCCTGGAAGATTTCTATGGAAGAAGAAATGATAGATTTAAAAAAGAATGATACATGGGATCTTGTACCATTGCCTAAAGGACGAAAGCTTGTTGGTTGTAAATGGGTGCTCAAGAAAAATATTGGTTCAGATGGAAGCATTGAGAAGTATAAAACAAGGTTGGTTGCAAAAGGTTGCTCTTAGGTTGAGGGTATTGATTATGGTGAGATATTTTCTCATGTTGCAAAAATGACATCCATTATTTTTTCTCTTTCTTTTGTTGTTTCTGATGATTTAGAGGTTGAGAAAATGGATGTGAAAACTGCTTTCCTTCATGGTGATTTGGAGGAAGATAATTATATGACACAACCAAAGCACTATGTGGTCAAAGGTAAAATTAATTTGGTTTGTAAATTGAAGAAGTCTTTGTATGGCCTCAAACAGAGTCCTAGGATATGGTACTAGAAATTTGATAAATATGTGTTGAGTTTGGGGTTTGCATGTTCTAAATTAGATCACTGTGTTTATTATAAATTTGATGGTGATCATTTCTTGTCTACTACATTATATGTTGATGATATGTTATTCATTCGTAAAAGGAAATGTATGATTTCAGAACTAAAGTCTCATCTTGCTGCTAAATTTGAAATGAAAGATCTTGGTGAAAAAAACCACATTCTTGGAATGGAAATTAGAAGAGATAGAGTGAAAAGAAAGTTATGGCTAGGTCAGAGTAAGTATGTGAATTCAATTTTATGGAGGTTCAACATGCAAGATTGTAGACCATTATGTGTTCCCTTCATAGTTGGAATGAAATTATCTATTTCTGTTTATCCTACATCTTTATCAAAGATGGAAGACATGAGTAGAGTGCCTTACCAGAGTGCAGTTGGAAGTTTGATGTATTCTATGGTTTGTACTAGACTAGACACTACCCAGGTAGTGGGAGTTCTTTCTAGATATATGTCTAATCTTGGTAGAGTTCATTGGGATGCAGTCAACAGAGTCTTCATATATTTGAAGGGAACCTTAGAGTATTCTTTGTGTTATCATCGTAATTTAGTTGGAGGTGTGATTTCCCTTGATATTCATGGTTATGTGGATTTAGACTAGGCATGTGATATTGATAGAAGAAGACCCACCAATGCTTATGTGTTTACTTTATTTGGTGGTGCAATTAGTTGGATAAGCGATAGGTTGTAGTTGTTTTGTCCACAATAGAAGAAGAGTATATGGTTGCTACTCATTCTTGTAATGAAGTCATTTGGCTTAAGAGACTGTGTTCAAATAGAAGAATAAAACAAGGTGCAGTGACAATTTATTATGACAGTTAGAGTGCAATTTGCCTAGCTAAGAACCTGACATTTCATGCCTGAACCAAGCACATTGATGTTCAGTATCATTTTGTCAGAGATATGGTCAAAGATGATAGGGTGAAGTTGCTTAAGGTAGAAACTTTGATGAATGTTGTAGATTATTTATCTAGGATTGTGAGAACAAAGAAGTTCAGATGGTGTTCAAAGTCTATGGGCCTCATGGCCCCTAGCAATTAATTTACTATGTTGATACTCCCTTTTCTCTTGCAAGGTGTTTGACAAGTGGGAGAATGTTGGGAAAATGATATCTTAACTTGGAATTTACATGAGGTTACTATTCATAGTTAGTTTTTGTTTGAACATGAAATGGTGTGAAATTCTCCCCAAAGCTTTTGGTTGGTTAGATAAGTATGCCAATAAATTTTTGTCGCAAGATCATAGCTAGTTTTGAAAATATTAAAGTTTTCATTTTTGGAGGCTATGATGAAAGGTTTGAATTTAATTTTGAGGACTTTAGACCCTCTAAAACACCCTGAAAAGTTGGTCTAACCAGAATAGTGGGTAATGAGGTGATAGAGCACTTTGCAAGCTTTTCGACGCATCAAATGGTTCGTCAATCAGACACTTGATTCACAAGTTATGGCCTTTGGAAGTTTGGACTCTTTTAATAGGAAATACAAAATTGCATCAGACACATTAATAAGTTGTAAAGGGAGGAACACGTAGTGATGTGTGTTTTGACATGTGTGTTGTGTTAGATTTCTATATGATTGATCAACCTGTGATTGCTACAAACTGCATTGTAGGACAACCATAGAAACGACAAAGATCAAAAAGACATAAGTGTAGTGGTTTGGCTCCCATACTAGGAAATAAATAAGACAACTAGATGCAAACATATTTGAAAAAGAATGTGCAGGATCAAGGTGGGACAAACAGGCCCTGAAGTGGTAATGACAATTTTAGAAAAACAAAGTTAAACAACTTGACATAAAAAATTGAATAAGTTATCAATATTATTATAAAAATTTGTAAGAATAGAATGTATAGAAAATTGAATGTAGTTTATAAGCTACTAGTTGTTTTCTAAAAAAAAAAAAGTCTATTTGACGAAAATTTGAAATTTCAATGGTAGTGCTAAAATTTCAAGAAAAAGATAAGAAGTAGGTGTCTGTCTGACCACCCTAACCACAATCAAATCATAATATTTTTTTATAAGATTTTAAATACATGTAGAAGACTCATGTTCAGATGTGAAATATATTTTTGTATTTTTTTTTATGTAAATAATTAATTACGATTTTTTTACTACAACTTTTTAAAAATATGAAAAATTGTATGTTTGACCACCTTAACTTGGTCAAAACTTTATGAAATTCACTTTTTTTAATCCTATAGTAGGCGAAGCATAGAATGTGATGCATGTTTTGAATTCAAAAAATGTGATACTATTTGAAAGTTATAGAGGTTTTTCAATTAGCTTATCAATCAGGACTTTAGCCAAACTTCAATTAAAAAATGAATAATAATTATTTATTAAAGTCAAAATAAGGCAAAAATTATATTGTTGGAAATATGAGAATGTCCTTAAAAAATCCTTTTTATTTCATCAATTTCGACTAAAATAAAAAGTCACCGGCTACCAAAGTGAAGTCTAGAAAAGCAAGGGAGACTCAAAAACACGTTTTTTCTACTGACCTTTCCAAGTTTGGCATGTCCTAGCCAAATACCAATGCAATCTCGAAAAAAATACCAAGGCTTCTATTTTTTGTCAGAAATAATGGAAACTGATTGTTGGCATTATGTGAACTAGTATGAGGACATGATGACATTGTATGTTGTCATTAATGTCAAATATGCTGCAGATCAGAGAACCGGTATGTTACCAAGAACCGATATATCTGAGAATCGGTATAATATGCTGCAGATCAGAGAACCGGTATATGTGAGAACCGGTATAGCATTGTGAACTGGTATATGTACCAAAGTGAAGCGGTTGTCTGTTCAAGGTGAACCGACATGTTGATATGGGAACTAGTACATGGAAGCTTTGTATGACTACCGGTTGGTAGCCTCAGGGTTTTTGGTTGATAAGTTTCAAGCCTGTGTGACTCAATCGGTGACTTTGTGTGATGAGCTAGCATTGTAAGGAAGAATAGATCATGTTGCCACATCAACCTTGTGCGCGTGAAGGATCTTGCATGAAGGAGATTGTTCCTATCTACCTCGGGAATGTGCGAAGTCTATAAACGGTGATAATGCGTGATGGGTTATTAGCCGCCATGAAATCGGTGGAAAATGAATAATGGAGAACGTCTTGAGATTGGTTCAAGACTGTTACATTTAATGCAATATGCTCAACGGTCAGGATTGAACCATTTGAATTGCTTAACCTAATAGGTTTTGGGTTTACGGTTTATGCTACCGACCTGTCTATTTCCTATAAGGTCGATGTTGTGTTTCATTCTAAAGTTGTTGGCAAAATTTGTGTGTGTGTATCCAAGTGAAGAGATACGTGATTCTTGCCAGACCAGATGAGATAGGAGGATTGATTCCTGCATTGTGTGTGTGCAGAAGAAAGGAACTTAAGCGAATCTGTATTGGCATTGAGTGTTGTTACCAGATCATTGTAATACCTGTTGATCTCTAACCACTTCAATAGTTGGGAAATCCCTTAACAGGGTAGCTTTAACCGACTTACTGTAAATCCTTTAACATGGTGACTCAAAACCAATGAGTTATTCAAATCCTCTAACAAGGTTACCTTTAACCGGGTTTAACCCTTAACCGGGTATTCTAGCCATCCCTTAACTGGGTGATCCCTAACAGGATCGGTTCCTAATAGAACCTATTGTACCAGTCTTTAACTGAACAAGGCTCCTAACAGAGCAGACTTCTAAAGAGTTCAAAAACAGCTTGTGGGTATTCATCCCCACCGTGGTTTTTCCCAGTTGGGTTTCCACGTGAAAAATCTATGTGTCATGTGTGGTGTTATTCATGTGATGGTTTAAGTGATGTGTGTCTGAAGGTAAATCATGTTGATCTAGCTATTTATATCTTTGATGATTGATTACTTGTTCATGTACTAGGGTGAAATGGAAATGAAGTATTAGATTGTATGAAAAGATAAGTGTCAACCGGTTTACGCTTGTCTCAGTTATTCTGGGTTTTGCCGGTTGTACTCTATTTAAGACCGGTGTTACTGTTTGTCTATCAAAGCACAGTGTTTGGTGACAAACCGGTTTAGGATTGTGTTTTTGTCTATACTGGTTCACCCCCCCTCTCAGTACCAGTTTGGTACTATCCGTTCATCATTGAGTTATCAATCGGTATCAGAGCATCCTCCAGGTCCTCTATGTTATAAGCTTAACCGCTTGAGGAAAAGATCCCAGTCTAATGATGAAGAGGGAAGGTCCAAAGTTCAATAAAGACAATTTCAGTATATGGAAAGAAAGAATGAAGATATACATCAGAAGCATGGGTGCTCAACACTGGAGCTATGTTGAGAATGCCTATGTTGCCCCTACCGGTACTCTCACTGATGACCAAAAGAGAGAGATGCAGGAGAATGGGCAAGTCATGGAAGCCCTAATTAGTAGTTTATCTGACATTGAGTTTATTGATGTCCAAGATAAAGTAAATCCCAAAGAAGTATGGGATACTCTTGAAAATATCTATGGTGGTGATGAGCATGTAAAACAAGGTAAGGAAGAAAGCCTTAGAGGGAAGTTTGAAGACATGCGGATGGTTGAAGGTGAGACCATTCAACAGTATGGAATAAGAATCAAAACTGTTGTCGGAGATATCAAGAGTGTAGGTGGTAAAATAGAAGATTCCACTATGGTAAGCAAAGTTCCGATATCCTTATTACTGATCTATGCAATAAGGGTTGCTGCTATTCAGGAGCTGAGATCAATAGACAGGACTAAGGTATCCCTAGACTCCATCATTGCAAAGTTGATAGCCTATGGGCTAAATAGTTTTGATGGAAGTGTTCAAAAGACTGAATCAACTTTTAAAGCCTCTACTGTACAATCCAGAAAAGGAAAAGAAGCAAGCACCAATGATGAAACAAGACATAGCAGAGTAATGGATGATGAGGAGTTTCTGATGGAATTTGAAGCTCTTCTTGCCAGGAAACTTCCTAAAGGAACCGGTAAATACAGAGGTAAGCTCCCTTTGAAATGATTTTCTTGCAACTGGATAGGACATATTGCTGTAAACTATCCTAACAGTGACAATAAGGACAAACTGGAAATGTTCAAGAAATTCAAAGGAGGAAACTGGAGAAACTATTTTGTGGCAGTTGATGAAGGTGTTAGAGACAAGGAATCAGAAGATGAAGAAAATGAAGATATTGTGTTTGTTGCTGTCAAGGAAGATGTGTCAGACAAGAAGGCTCTTATCTCCCACTTTGATAATTCCAATGAGTGGATTATTGACAGTGGCTGTTCTCACCATATGACTGGTGACCAGAGCAAGTTTCTATCCTTGGAAGAATATGATGTTGGTGTGGTTCACTTTGGTAATGATGCACCATGTATGGTCAAAGGCAGAGGGTTCATCTCTCTGAATGGAAAGAGCAGTGCTGACAATGTGTATTGGGTTGATGGTCTCAGACACAACCTTCTAAGTGTTGCCCAGCTGAATGATAGTGGTCTCACTCTGGAATTCAAGAATGGAGTGTGCAGATTCAAAGGAAAGAATGGTGAATTGGTGGCCACCAGCATGCACACCAAAGGAAACCTATTCTAGCTGAATGCAAATATCAGTACATGTCTTATGGCCAAGTTTGATGACAGCTGGATATGGCATAGGAGACTCTGCCATGTAAAATTTGACAACATTGTAAAGGCCAGTAAGATCAAGGCAGTTAGAGGGTTGCCAGTGTTGAGAAAATTGGAAAGTACCTTGTGCAGAGAATGTCAACTGGGGAAAACGTCTTCCTCAACCTTTAAAGGTGAACCTTTCACTGCTGACAATCTACTTGATCTTGTGCATACTGATTTGTGTGGTCCTATGAAAACTAGGAGTGTGCAGGGTGATAGGTACTTCATGATTCTCACTGATGACTGCTCAAGAATGATGTGGGTCATATTCTTGAAGGATAAGTCTGAAGCTTTTGGGAAGTTCAAAGCTTTCAAAGCATTAGTGGAGAAGGAAAGCGGTAAAAGGATCAAGTGCCTTAGAACTGATCAAGGAGGGGAATTCACTTCCGGTGAATTCAACAAGTATTGTGAAGAACATGGCATCAAGAGGCAACTGTCTACCCCCTGGACTCCACAACAAAATGGCCTAGCAGAGAGGAATAACCAGACAGTGGTTGAAGTAGCAAGAACAATGCTGATTCAAGGAAAGGTTGCTCACACCTTTTGGAGAGAAGCGGTGAACACAACAGTCTACACAATGAATCGGGTACTCATCAAGAAAGGTAAGGATAAAACTCCTTATGAGTATTGGACCGGTAAGATACCTATGGTTAGTTACTTTAGAGTGTTTAGGAGCAAATGTTACATCAAGAGGAGTGAACACCAGAGCAAATTTGATGCGAAATGTGATGAGGGAATATTCCTAGGGTATTCCACCAAAAGCAAAGCTCTCAAGTGTTTCAACAATAGGACTTAGAGAATTATGGAAAGCATCAATGTGAGAGTTGATGAAACCTCTGAGAAAATTGAGGAAACCAGCAGTAAGCAAGCGGTAAATGAACCGGTTGTAATTTTCTGGGAACTGGTTGCCAGTCAACCAAGTACCATTAACAGTGTTCCTACATTGGTAGATGTAGATGCTGACACTGATGGAGAAGAGGATGAAGAAGAAAAGCAAGAGGAATCTGTTAAGACCATTCCTCGGTATGTCAAGCTGAATCATGATCCTAAGCAGATCATAGGAGATAAGGATGCAGGAATCCTTACAAGAAGAAAGGTCAGAGAAAACTCATGTATGATTTCTGAATTTGAGCCTAAATCACTCAAAGAGGCACATAAAGATGAAGATTGGATCAAGGCAATGGAAGAGGAACTTGACCAGATAGAGAAAAATGGTACATGGTCTTTGGTACCTAGACTAGAGTATAAAAATGTCATCGGTACCAAATGGGTTTTCAAAAATAAGCTGAATGAGGATGGCACAATGATTAGAAACAAAGCTAGACTGGTGTGTAAAGGATATGCCCAAGAAGAAGGAGAAGACTATGGAGAAACCTTTGCTCCAGTAGCCAGATTGGAAGGAGTTTGTATGCTTCTTGCATATGCAGCTTTTAAAGGATTCAAATTATATCAAATGGATGTAAAATCTGCATTCCTAAATTGTGTACTTGAAGAGGAGGTGTATATAGAGCAACCAGATGGGTTTTCCCTATCTCAAGATAGTGACATGGTGTGTAGGATACATAAATCCTTATATGGTCTAAAGAAAACACCTAGAGCATGGTATGAATGCCTGCACTCCCATATTGTGAAGATTGGATTTGAGAGAACAAGCGAAGATAGCAATATCTACTTGAAATCTGAAGAAGATCAGATCCTGATCTGTGAGGTATTTGTTGATGACATTATCTTTGGTGGAGATGACAAGATGAGTCATGAGTTTGCAGATGAGATGAAGAAAGAGTTTGAGATGTCACTCATAGGGGAGATTAAGTTCTTCATTGGACTATAGATTCAATAGATGAAAGATGAAATCTTTATCACTCAGTCCAGGTATGTCAAAGAGGTTTTGAAGACCTTTGGCATGGAAGATAGCAAACCGGTTGGTACACCGTTGGTGACCGGTTGTAAACTATCCAAAGAGGATGACTCAGCCTTGGTTAATGAGAAGGAATATCGATCAATGATTGGTAAGTTGCATTATGTAGTGCATAGTAGACCGGACATTGCACATGCAATTGGCATTACTGCAAGGTTCCAGAAAAGTCCAAGAGAATCCCACTTGGTTGTAGTCAAGTGGATTCTTAGGTATCTGAAAGAAACTATTGATTATGGATTGTGGTATCCATATAATAATTATTTCAACTTGAAAGTTTTCACAGATGCTGATTGGGTAGGTAATGTGGACAATCGGAAGAGCACAACCGGTGGTGCATTCTTTCTTGGTGGTAGACTAGTCTCATGGATGAGTAAGAAACAGAGTTGTATCTCTCAGTCTACATCTGAAGCAGAGTATGTTGCAGCTTTCATGAACTGCACTCAAACAATTTGGATGAAGCATGTATTAAATGGCTTCAAAGTTCATGTATCTAAACCGGTAAGCATATTTTGTGATAACACAAGTGCTATCAATATTTCAAAGAATCCGGTTTTACACTCTAGAACCAAGCACTTTGAGCTCAAGTATCATTTCTTAAGGGAAAAGGTTCAGAGCAAAGAGATTGCACTGGAACATGTTTCCAGTAAGGAGCAATTAGCAGACATATCCACCAAGCCTCTCCCAAAGGCCACATTTATGTACTTAAGAGGTGAATTAGGGGTGCTGTTCCTTCAGGAGGTAAACTAAAAGTAAATGCTCCACATCAGTCAGGTATTACATAGTCAAATTTTTTTTTCAGGATTGATGTGTTGAAGGATGCTACTCCTCAGGGGGAGCAGCATAATGGAAGAGGGAAGCTTGTGCCTCCACTTTAGCATTGTTGTCAAAGGGGGAGAAGAAGTGAAGTGGAGAGAAGATATCTACAGAAAGTGTGGGAGAAGATGTGAAGCGGAGAGTATTGCCATCAATGCCAAAG
This sequence comes from Cryptomeria japonica, assembly GCF_030272615.1. NCBI lineage: Eukaryota > Viridiplantae > Streptophyta > Pinopsida > Cupressales > Cupressaceae > Cryptomeria > Cryptomeria japonica. Next base: position 144,289,347 of record NC_081408.1, on the reverse strand, counting down.
GGGGAGATTGTTGGCATTATATGAACCGATATGAGGACATGATGACATTGTATGTTGTCATTGATGTCCAATATGCTGCAGATCAGAGAACCAGTATGTTACCAAGAACTGATATATCTGAGAATCGGTATAATATGCTGTAGATCAGAGAACCGATATATGTGAGAACCAATATAACATTGTGAACCGATATATGTGCCCAAGTGAAGCGGTGTGTCTGTTCAAGGTGAACTGACATGTTGATATGGGAACCAGTACATGGAAGCTTTGTATGACTACCGGTTGGTAGTCTCAAGGTTTTCGGTTGGTAGTCTCAGGGTTTCCGGTTGATAAGCTTCAAGCCTGTGTGACTCAATCGGTGACTTTGTGTGATGAGCTAGCATTGTAACGAAGAATAGATCGTGTTGCCACATCAACCTTGTGCGCGTGAAGGATCTTGCATAAAGGAGATTTTTCCTATCTACCTTAGGAATGTGTGAAGTCTGTAAATGGTGATAACACATGATAGGTTATCAGCTGCCATGAAATCGGTGGAAAACAAACTATGGAGAACATCTTGAGATTGGTTCAAGATTGTTACATTTAATGCAATATGCTCAATGGTCAGGATTGAACCATTTGAATTGCTTAACCTAACAGGTTTTGGGTTTAGGGTTTATGCTACCGACCTGTCTATTTCCTATAAGGTCGATTTTGTGTTTCATTCTAAAGTTGTTGGCAAAATTTGTGCATGTGTATCCAAGTGAAGAGATACGCGATTCTTGCCAGACCAGATGAGATAGGAGGATTGATTCCTGCATTGTGTGTGTGCAGAAGAAAGGAACTTAAGCGGATTTGCATTGACATTGAGTGCTGTTACCAGATCATTGTAATACCTGTTGATCTCTAACCACTTCAACAGTTGGGAAATCCCTTAATAGGGTAGCTTTAACCGGCTTACTGTAAATCCTTTAACAGGGTGACTCAAAACCAATGAGTTCTTGAAATCCTATAACAAGGTAAACTTTAACCGGGTTTAACCCTTAACCGGGTATTCTAGCCATCCCTTAACCGGGTGATCCCTAACAGGATCGGTTCCTAACAGAACCTATTGTATCAGTCTTTAACTGGACAAGGCTCTTAGCAGAGTGGACTTCTAAAGAGTTCAAATACAGCTTGTGGGTATTCATCCCCATCGTGGTTTTTCCCAGTTGGGTTTCCACATGAAAAATTTGTGTGTCATGTGTTGTGTTATTCATGTGATGGTTTAAGTGATGTGTGTCTGAAGGTAAATCATGTTGATCTAGCTGTTTATATATCTTATGATTGATTACCTGTTCATGTACTAGGGTGAAATGGAAATGAAGTATTAGATTGTATGAAAAGATAAGTGTCAACCTGTTTACGCTTGTCTCAGTTATTCTGGGTTTTGCCGGTTGTACTCTATTTAAGACCGGTGTTACTGTTTGTCTATCAAAGCACAGTGTCTGGTGACAAACCGGTTTAGGATTGTGTTTTTGTCTGTACTGATTCACCCCCCCTCTTAGTACTGGTTTGGTACTATCCATTCATCATTGAGTTATCACTGATATGAATCGAATATCGGATATGAATCTGATATCCTATTTTTATTATAAATATAATTAATAATATAAATATATTATTATATTATATAGTATTAATATATTAATATATTAATAATAAAAGATATCATATATCGAATATTCGATATCCAATACCTTTTTTAGGAGAGAGAGAGAGAGAGAGAGAGAGAGAGAGAGAGAGAGAGAGAGAGAGAGAGAGATTTTCAATATCTTGTTTAGGATAGGGAGAGAAAGAGAGGGAGAGGGAGAGAGAGAGGGTTGACAACAGCTAAGGAAAAGGTGATTTAATAGGGAGAGAAGGGGAAAGGGAGAGAAAGGTAAAGGGAGAGGGAGAGTTAGCAAGAAATGTGTAAAAGGAGAGGGAGAGATAGGGAGATAAGGGTAAAGGGATCTAAAGAGAGAGAGAGGGGGGAGAAGGGATCTAGGGAGAGAGAGAGTAAGTAGGGGGAGGCATCTAGATAGAGAGAAAAGGGGACTGGGATCTAGGGAGAGAGGGAGAGGGAGAGAGGTAAAGGGATCTTTATCTCCCTCTCCCTTTACCCTTCTCTCTCTCACTTTCACTCTCACTCTCACTCCCTCTCCCACTCTCCATCTCCCTCTCTCTTTCTAATTCTCTCCCAATCTCCCCCTTTCTCTCTCTCTCAGTGTCCCTCCTCTCCCTCTCCCTTTCCCCTTCTCTCCCTCTCTCCATCTCCTTCTCCCTCTCCCTATTCATTTCCTTTTCTCTCTCTCTCTCTCCCTCTCCCTCTCCTCTCCCTTTCCCCTTCTCTCTTTCACTCTCCCTCTCCCTCTCCCTCTCCTCTCCCTTTCCCCTTCTCTCTCTCACTCTCCCTCTCCCTCTCCCTCTTCCTCTCCATATTCCTTTCCCCTTCTCTCTCTCTCTCTCTCTCTCTCTCTCTCTCTCTCTCCCTCTCCCTCTCCCTCTCCCTTTCCCATTCTCTCTTTCTTACTCTCACTCTCCCTCTCTCTCTCCCTCTCCATTTCCCCTTATCTCTCTCACTCTCCCTCTCACTCTCCCTCTCCCTCTCCCTCTCCCTTTCCCCTTCTCTCCCTATCTTCCCCGTTATCTCTCTCACTCTTTCATATGGAAAGATATCAGATATCAGATTTTATTTGATATTTGGTCCCTTTTCATTTGGGTGCCAACATTCAAATGCTGGGCACCAACAAAAATTTTCATTCCCATACTAAAAACATGTTTAAGTATCAGATATACGATATGAATCAGAGATTTGATACCTAGGCCACACAAAATAGGACTATGGGTCATTTTGTGCATTCCAACGGTCACTACATTCTTTTTGTAGGCGACAAACATGGGTTTTCAAACATACATTGACAAAATTTTTCTTTTTTGAGAATATTTTACACAAATTTGTCATTAGAAATCATTTTTGAGCATCTTTGTGGAGGTATAATGGGGAGCGATAGTTGTCAAAAGTAAAAATGTAAAATAAAGCTTTCAAATGAACAAATTGAAGCATATAGACAAAGAGATAGAGAAGGTCATACAAAGAGAAGACAAGGTATGTCAAATATTGTTGAAGCCTCTACAAATGTTATTTCAAGTGAAGAGGAAATTGAATTTGCAAATGTTGAGCAAAGAAAATGAAAATGTAGATATTGATATTGAGAATGTTGAACATGATATTCAGATTGGGAATGAAAATGTTGAAATAGATATTCAAAATGTTCAACATGATATTGAATTTAGAAATGAGAAATGTGTGAATTGAAAGTGAAAATGTGGGAATTGACATTGAAGGTGAAAATGTTGGAATTGACATTGAAGGTGAAATTTGGGAATTGAAATTAAAGGTGGAAATTTTGAACCAAGTGAATATTATGTAACAACAAATTACATGAGAAATAAAGACCCTCTCATGGAAGAAAGACAAATTCCAAAGTCAAGACCTTCAAGAACCCCAAAATGGTTACTTATTGATTAGAACATTATAGACAATCTTGAAGGCAAAAGGTCAACACGAATTATTTTATTGTTGGCTACAAAATTTCTCAACCAATATTTTAGCAATAAGACAATGACTGAGCAATGCCAATTTTTTTAAAGATGAAAAAGATGAGACCTTGGCTAGCCAAATTGAAGATTCATGTAAACAAGAAGATGGAGAAAAAATATATTATTGTCAAAAATATTTTTAATGCTCTCAATTTCATTGGAAATAATAGCAAGGAAAAAGATAAGAGAGCTACTCGAAGAGTGATTAAAACCTCCTTAGAAAGCCATCATTTGAGAAAGGCTCACTTTATGAGACAAACTTGTGTTGATTTGAACATAAATCATAAAACTTTGGATAGAGCACTTTCAAGAAGAGAAATACTTGATTATCCTCTTCCAAATGATACATGTTTTTTTGGTGGGATGCTTCAATGTGTTGATAATAAATTGACGGACAATGTAAAGGAGGAAATTCAACAATTTTGGCACTCTGGTGCAGGATTCCTAGATGACCATATGCTTCTTTTTGGTCATGTTGAGTATTTTTAAGTTTAAAAGGAATGTAAAGATGTAATAAGGTCATGAATGACCATTCTCATGTTATAACGTCTTTGAAGGCCAATTTGTAATGTCTAAGTTCAATATGTGGTCCTACTTGTCTCATATTATCAAATTGTTCTTATATGGCTGAAGTGTGTCCAAGGCATCAAATGAGGTATTTTATCATGTATGAAGAATATTTGGGCCTAATTTGATGTATTAATGATACTTTTAATTCATATAGGTCTGATTTTGGGTTTATAGTCAAGTTGTGCAAAAATTATCAAAATTAACAATGTTGTCAATGCAAAATTTGTTGTAAAAAAAGTGCATTAGGAAGTGGTTTGTTGGTAGTTGGTGTTCAAAGGGTGGTTATGAAAATTTTATGGATATAAAATCCTTTAAATATATTCATTTCCATGGCCAAGTTCTGGTTGGATCATGTATTGAGGCATAAAGAATAAAATTTTAAAGTTTACCTTGCACTCTTCTTGTTTTCTGGGCGTAGCAGTCTGATACCAAGAATTTTTCACTATGAAATCCTTATTGTAGACATCTGAAACTTATTTTAATTAAAAGGGAAATGAGTCCCTGAAGTTTTGGATTTTGTTTTATTCATTTTCACTTTGTTTTGAGCAAGTTATCATAAATTTTGTAAATTCAGTCGCAAACGCTTACTAGGGTAACTTGTGACATAAAAACAATGTAGTTTTTGGTCATCCCATCATCAAATAATCATGAAAATGGATTTAATGACCCTTGTAAATGTATATTTTCAATTTTTATTCCTTGTATGGTGCCACATACAAGTTTGCACGTGCTAAAAGGTGACACAAATATGAGTTTTTGTGTGTCAATTTGGAAATGATAGTGAATTGATGGTGAGAGTGCAAGATTGGAAGGCTTGGGAATGTGTGAGGGGATAGTGTAGACCATAATTTTTTTTTTGTCCCTTTATTGGTCAAAATACTCACCATTTTTATGACTGTCCTAAAACTGCTATATTGCTGTCCTAAAGACCCAGTGAACTGAGATTTTGTGAATGTGATGAGATGAACGACTTTGGTGAGTGGAAGAACATTGGGAAATGTGTGTGGGATTACTTAGTGAAATTTGAAGGTGATAGGAATCCTTAGAGAGGGGAGATGGCTTAGATTTTTATGACTGTTCTAAACAAGATTGTGGCTGCCACGGTGAACCGGTGATATAGCAACAATTTTTTTTATGGCCATTAGGGTGGATGGGTGGAACAAGAGTATTTATTTGCCTATGTTGAGGAGTATCTTCAAGGGTGTCATGAAATTCCTTGGGTCGGTGAGTATTCCCTTGGCCTTGTGAGTCATACCTAGGGACAAGTTGGAGTCCTAATAGGAGTTGAGTTTGTGTGAGTGGGGTAAAAGAGTTTGGTGAGTTCTAATTGTTGGGAGACTCAATTTGACCTTTGAACAAGTCTTTTGAACCTAACATAATTGATTCCAATGTTTGTACAATGTTTTGGAGGCATGAGTACACTTTTGAGGTGTTGAAGCTTATTGAGCACTTATTAGCCTTGTGAGGAATCTTGAGAGTTTGTGAAGAGTTGACACCTATTTGAATAGGTGAGTTGGGAGAAAGATCTCTTTAGTTTTTTATTTTTGTTGGATTATTTGCATCACACTCTAACACTAGAGTATCACCAAATGTAAAGGATATTTTAAATTTAAATATTTGGCAATCGAGACCACACACCACATCCTAAACATTTCTTGGAATCAAGCCAAACAATGTTGTACAAAAAAAATTGTGAAACACATCCAACTTTGCAAATCTCGCAAAGGGCCTTTGAATCTTTGAAGCTATTTTATTGTGTACCTCTTAAGATTCATAATACTTGTTGTTGCAAATACCATGTGGATTTTTTAGTTTACCATGAACTTTTATGCTATATTCATTCTACTTTGCATACTAATGAACTATTGTAGGAGTGTGGTGCAATGCAATTTTCGAGATCATCAAGAGACTTGCTAGATCTGTTTTTATGTCCTAGAGATGATGGATGATTTTTATATAAAAATAATTGTTTAAATGAGAAGTGTTCACAATGTGGTGGCTTGTAAAAGTTTGTTTCGTGTTTTCATGAGGGTAGTGACCATAAATTTGGAAAGAATATTGTTGAGAAAAAGAGATATGAGATATTCAAATATACTTTGAAGAGTGGAGGTGAAGGTTCTAGATGTGAGTTGGTCTCTAGAGAAGTCAGTGTTGCTAATTTTATTTCAGATTTTAAGAAAAATCTATTCTACAAGCATGCAAGGCATACCCATAGGTCTAAGTGGTTGAATCAATAGTTCAGGATGTGTAAGAAGTCTTTCCCGATTGACACTATTATATCAGTGGTCAATTTTGCAAAAAACTATATATTGCAACCACAAAATGAGGTACAGGCTCATGATTACAATTCAATTCAGATTGCTATTTTTGTTCACATAACATATAGCCATGCCCCTAATAGTATAGAAGAGGACATAAAGATAATAAAGGAGTATCATTTTTATATGATTAATGATAGATCTCACTCCTCCAAGTATGCACAATTTTTTCAATATTTTTTTTGAGTTCTTGTAGGAGAAAGTTATTGCAATAGACCGACATCTCATTTGGTCAGATAAATGCATGGGTCAATTCAAGAATGCTTGTATGTTTTTGTTAGTTTAATGAGAGGGGGGGTGGGGTGTGAATCAGATAAACTCACAATTCATCACCTTACTCGGATTCAACCTCAGTAGAACTTACTTGATATGCAACTATGACTAAAAATCATTCAAACTCATAAACTGATAAACATGAAACATCAAAACACATTTAACACCATATTTAACATGGAAACCCAAATTGGGAAAAACCATTGTGGGATTTCGGACCCACAAAGAAAATATACTCTTCTAGAGTATGCTCGGTTAAAAGCCAATCCTGTTAAAGATTACATAAACACATTGCTATATGTGACCCGGTCAAGGGATTTCCCTCAGATCTATCAGAATCTTGCACTTTGTTAGAAGTGACCTTGTCAAAGGATTTCAAACACTCAATTAGAATGTTACCTTGCTAGAGGATTTACAAATAAGACTGTTAGGTCCACTCGGTTAAGAGATTTTCTGTCACTTACAAAAAAATAAATAACAGTAATAAAATATATCTGCAACTTCACATCTGAAATGTTATGGTAGACTCTATGTGCTCAAAATAATCTTGTCATAAGACTTATCTTCCTCCTTGCTGGGCTTCTCACTCTGTTCTTCAATCAGATCTTCAATCTTCTGTACTCTGTAATCACTTCAACAACATCACTATTCTTCTTTTTGCCCGCATACATTGTTTATCAACTTTTCCTTATTTATAAGCAATTCCTAACTACTTAATCTCCTTAATCACATTTCCCATGATTAATATTAGCCATCAGATCTTCAAACTTGACTAGGTTCATTGAATCCTTCGAACTGAAAAATGTTTTATCTTGCCTTGAAACTTGTATTCCTTCCTTGGTACTTGTGCTTGGTTATGACCGTTCAATCTGTGCTGTAGATCTAACTCTTGAATTTTCATTGCCGTTGATCCTTAACAAACTTCTTGCACGACATTCCAATCTTCTATAGATCTCCAGCTCATTGGCATCCTTCATTTAATAATGTATTTATTCATCCAATGCATTCTGTTACTGCTCGGTTGATGCTCGGTTAATTATGAACTTTACTCGGTAGACATTTTGTATTTGTCTCGGTTACTCTCTCAGTAGCATTGCTTGCTTGAGGACACTCGGTGACTTCTTTCTTCTTTAACCGACATCGATAACCTTGGAATTTATTGATTGGATCCTTGCTCGGTAAAACATAATAGTATCAAACCTTTACTTATTCTATTGCATGAAATATTTTCTCCTTCTTATTCAGTCTTCGAATACACATATATAGGTATCAAAACAATCAAAACAACATAATCTCATCACTGTCTAATTCAGTAATAGTTGCCCATTGAATAACTTATTACTCCCCTTCATTTTCACATTCTTTCTGTGTCACTTACCGACATCTTTATACTCATCATACTCTTTAAGATATGGCAACATCATACTGAATCAGAAAATCAATTGCTTGACATCAATGACAAAATATTATCATTAAGACAGTAATCAACCTTTATCAATTATATCATCAATCTCCAACAACCTTCTCAATATCCTCATACCAACAAACTTATTGTAATGCCAACAATCTCCCCCTTTGGCATTGATGGCAATACCAACTTGATTTATTCCAATTGATTCGAACTGCTGTTAATCTTCTCCTGTTATCTTCTCCGCCTGTCATTAGTCTTCTCCCCCTTTGAAAACAATGCCAAAAGTAAAACTGATCTATGATTACTTCCCCAGTGAAGTAATTTCCTTGATTGTTAAAACATATACAAATGTATCATCTCAGTCTTGGTCGGGGCATCTTGTCTTCATTCACTGTTCCCTGCACAACTTTAGGCAACTTCCTAAAGTGTGTAAATCAGCATCAACTCATAAATAGTTGTTCTGTAGAGTCATAGAATTGATGCTTTCAATGAACTCTTTCAGTGAGCACTAGATAGGGGTAGGACCCCTAACTTACTTCCGAGATACTCAAAAGTGTCCCTTGGCAGTGGCTTTGTGAAGATGTCTACTATTTGTTCCTTTGTGCTAACATATTCCAGCACAACTTTCTTTTCTTGAACTTCTTCTCTTAGATAATGATACTTTATAGAAATATGCTTTGTCTTAGAGTGCATTACTGGATTCTTTGAAATGTTATCAGCACTTGTATTATCACAAAATATAGTTACTGGCTCGGTAACTGTCTCATTCATACCTTCCAACAATTGTTTTATCCATGCTATATTGGTACAATTCAATGCTGTAACGACATATTCAGCTTCAACTATTGACTATGAAATGCATCCTTGTTTCTTGCTAAGCCAACTCACTAGTCTTTCTCCCAAAAAGAAAGCTCCACCGCTTGTGCTTTTCCTGTCATCAATATTTCCTGCCCAATCAACATCAGTATAAAATTTTAAGTCAAAATCATTCCTATTTTTATATAGTAAACCATAATCTTTAGTGCCTCTCAAGTATCTAAAATTTCTCTTGATTGTTGTCATATGGGTTTCTTTGGGATCTGCAGAAAATCTTGCAGCTATACCTACTGCATGTGCTATATCAGGCCTGCTGTGAACTACATATTGCAACTTTCCAATCATATATTGGTAAAGTGTCTCATCAACAAATGCAGATTCATCATTCTTTGCTAGTTTACAATTAGTAGTCATAGGATTACTTATAGGTTTAGAATCCTCCATTCCAAATTTCTTCAAGATTTCTTTTATATACTTGGATTGAGTAATGAAAATCTCATTTTTCATTTGCAGTATTTGTAAACCTATAAAATACTTTATTTCACCGATTAATGACATCTCAAATTCTTTGCACATTTCATTTCCAAAGTTCTTGCATAAAGAATCATTTCCACAAAAAATAATATCATCAACAAATATGGTTGAAATCAGTATTCCATTATCCTCATCATTCTTCATATACATGTTGCTGTTTTCACTAGTCCTTATAAATCCAATCTTTATTAAGTAAGAGTGCAACCTTTCATACCATGCTCTAGGTGCTTGCTTTAGGCCATATAAGGCTTTGTTCAACTTACATACCTGATCTTTATTCTTCTCTTCAATAAATCCTTCAAGCTATTCAATATAGACTTCTTCTTCTAGTATACCATTCAAAAATGCAGATTTAACATCCATTTGATATACCTTGAAATTTTTGTAAGCAACATATGCTAGCAATGTTCTCACTCCCTCAAGTCTTGCCATAGGTGCAAAAGTCTCACCATAGTCTATTCCTTCTTCTTGAGCATAGCCTTTGCAAACTAGCCTTGCTTTATTCCGAATGACCTCACCTTTTTCATTTAGCTTATTTCTAAAAAATCCACTTTGTACCGATTACATTTTTCTCTTTTGGTCTTGGGACCAGTGTCCATGTTTCATTTTTCTTGATTTGTTCAATCTCTTCTGTCATAGCATTCACCCAATCTTCATTGCTTAATGCCTCTTTTACTATCCTTGGTTCAAACTCAGATATCAGACATGTGTTGTGTCTCAGTTTGTTTCTTATCATTACTGGAGCATCCTTATCTCCTATAATCTGACTTGATGCATGATTTCTTCTGACATACTTTTCTAATATAGGCTCGGTAGGCTCTATATGATCTTCTTTATCACTCGGTAACTGAGTATTTTCTTCATCTACTTCTCCGTAGGACTTCTCGGTTGTACATATACAAACTCTTCATAATCCTCTAGTTCTTTGGAATTTCCTTCATTATTCCTTTTTGCAAATTCATCAATTTTCACATTTGCACTTTCCACTATTTTGTTAGATGATTTGATCAGACATTTAAATGCTTACTTCTAGAAGAATAACCAAGAAATGTTCCTTCCTCACTTTTCTAATCAAATTTTCCATTTCTGTCATCTTTGTGAGCATAACATTTACTTCCAAATATTTTAAAATAACTTACGTTTGGTTTCTTGTCATACTAGATTTCATACGGTGTCTTCATAGTTCCTTTCTTCAGTTGTACTCGGTTCAGGGTGTAAACTGCAGTGCTTATTGCTTCTCTCCAAAATATTTGAGGTACTCTCTTTTCTATCATCAAGGTTTTGACACAATCTACAATTGATCTGTTTCTTCTTTCAACTATCCCATTTTGCTGTGGTGTTCTCAGTGCAGACACTTGTCTCTTTATACCATGATCATTGCAAAATAAGTTAAATTCATCTGAAATGAACTCTCCTCATCTATCAGATCTTAGACATTTCAACTGTCTTTCTGTTTCATTTTCAACTCTTGCCTTATACCATTTGAACATTTGAAAGGCTTCTGATTTCTCTTTTAAAAACATGACTGACATCATTCTTGAGTAATCATCCACAAATAATATGAAGTATTTATCACCATAATAACTTTAAACTTTCATAGGACCACAAAGATCAGTGTGCACAAGATCTAAAATTCCTTTAGAAGTGTAAGACTTGTAAAGCTTGATTTTGTCATCTTACCCATCTGGCATCCTTGACATATTGCATTCACAGGTTTTTCCAAGCTCGGTAGACCTCTTACTCGGTGCTTCTTACTTATTTTGATCAGGTTATCAAAATTTACATGACAAAATATTTTATGCCATAACCAGGTATCTTCTATTTTTGCATATAGACAATCATTCCGAGTTGAGTCAAGTTGAAATGTATTACCTCTTGTTTGAGTCCCGGTAGCAGCCAACTTTCCATGTTTGTCATGAACTTTGACAATTCCTTTCTGAAATTCTATTCGGTATCTTGTATTGTTTAGCTGTGCTACACTCAACAAATTGTATTTCAGACCTTCAACCCAATATACATCATCACATCTAGCATTGTCAAGAAGTGTGATAGAACCTTTACCTTTCATAGGAAATGGTGCATCATTACCAAATCTTACATAACCTCCATCATAATCTTCTAATTTAACAAACTTGTGTTTATCACCTGTCATGTGATGTGAGCATCCACTATCTATGATCCAAGAATCATTATTATTTATGTGTGATATTAAGGCTTTTTCTTCATACCTTTCTTCATCTGATCCATCTTTGATAGCTACATATACAACTTCCTCTATCTCAGTCCCATCAGATTTATCATCATTGAATTCCTCATCAGCTACTAGCATGTGTTTCTATCTCTCCTTCTGAAGTTTCGGTGCCCTTTGTATTGGTTGTCTTTTTGTCTGTCATGTCGATATTCTCTCTTTTCACTAGATTCTTTGTTAGGATAGTTAGAAGCCATATGTCCAATTTTATCACAGTTAAAACATTTTAAAGGTAACTTTCCTTTATACTTACCTTTGCCTCTTGGCAACCTTCTGGCCAATAATGCTTCAAACTCTTCTTGCTTTCTGATTTCCTCATATAGTTTGTGTACTTCTTCCATGTTTTTGTGAAATCTCTCACTAGTTCCACTGTGATTTCCTTCAACATACTTATACATTCTATCATTATATTCATTAGATTCACCAAGATGAAAAGAACTGAATGCAGATTCAACTTTGTTTACCGAAGACCCACTGTTACCAAAATTACTCAGCTCAAAAGCATGTAGCTTACCGATAGTAGCATCCAAAGAGACTGGCATGTTTGGTACAGACCTTAATTCATTAATTGCAGAGACTTGAATGGCATAAGCAGGTAGAAGTGTTCTCAACAACTTACTTGTTACATCCTTTTCTTCAATAGTTCCTCCTGCTCCTTTGATTTGACTGACAATTTCCTTTAACCTTGTACTGTATTGGATTATGTTCTCACCTTCATTCATTCTCATGGATTCAAGTTGACCTCTTATACTGTCTACTTTTTCTCTTTAAACATGTTCATCACTACCATACACAGATGTAAGCTTATCCCACATAGCTTTGGCATCATTACAACCTTCTAGATCATTAAACTCTGAGTCGGTCAATGCTGATGTTATTTTAATCATTGCTTGAATATGTTCTTGCTTTGCCTTTATTTCTTCCATTGTCATAGGGTAGGTGCTAGGTGCAGTGTAAACATTCTCCAGATAATATGTTGCATATTCTCTAATTCCTGATAAGTGCAACTTCATCCTTTTCTTCCATGTGGAGAAACTTGACTTGTTCAACTTTGGTGCATCTCTTTTATACATCTTCGGACCTTGCCTCAAGTTCCTTTAAACTTTTCTTTCGGAGTTCTAGCTCTGATACCAATTGTTAGTTTAATGAGAGAGGGGGAGAGGGGGGGTGAATCAGATAAACTCACAATTCATCACCTTACTTGGATTCAACCTCGGTAGAACTCACTTGATATGCAACTATGACTAAAAATCATTCAAACTCATAAACTGATAAACATGAAACATCGAAACACATTTAACACCAGATTTAACGTGGAAACCCAAATAGGGAAATTCCATTGTGGGATTTCGGACCCACAAAGAAAATATACTCTTCTAGAGTATGATCGGTTAAAAGCCAATCCTGTTAAAGATTACATAAACACATTGCTATATGTGACTTGGTCAAGGGATTTCCCTCAGATCTATCAGAATCTTGCACTTTGTTAGAAGTGACCTTGTCAAAGGATTTCAAACACTCAATTAGAATGTTACCTTGCTAGAGGATTTACAAATAAGACTGTTAGGTCCACTCGGTTAAGAGATTTCCTGTCACTTACAAAAAAACAAATAACAGTAATAAAATATATCTGCAACTTCACATCTAAAATGTTATGACAGACTCTATGTGCTCAAAATAATCTTGTCATAAGACTTATCTTCCTCCTTGCTAGGCTTCTCACTCTGTTCTTCAATCAGATCTTCAATCTTCTGTACTCTGTAATCACTTCAGCAGCATCACTGTTCTTCTATTTGCCCACATACATTGTTTATCAACTTTTCCTTATTTATAAGCAATTCCTAACCGCTTAATCTCCTTAATCACATTTCCCATGATTAATCTTAGCCATAAGATCTTCAAACTTGACTAGGTTTATTGAATCCTTCGAAATGAAAAACATTTTATCTTGCCTTGAAACTTGTATTCCTTCCTTGGTACTTGTGCTCGGTTATGACCGTTCAATCTGTGTTGTAGATCTAACTCTTGAATTTTCATTGCTGTTGATCCTTAACAAACTTCTTGCACGACATTCCAATCTTCTATAGATCTCCATCTCATTGGCATCCTTCATTTAATAATGCATTTATTCATCCAATGCATTCTGTTACTGCTCGGTTGATGCTCGGTTAATTCTAAACTTTAATCGGTAGCCATTCTATATTTGTCTGGGTTACTATCTCGGTAGCATTGCTTGCTTGACGCCACTCGGGGACTTCTTTCTTCTTTAACTGACATCGATAACCTTTGAATTTACCGATTGGATCCTTTCTCGGTAAAATAGAATAGCATCAAACCTTTACTTATTCTATTGCATGAAATCTTTTCTCCTTCTTATTCAGTCTTCGAATACACATATATAGGTATCAAAACAATCAAAATAACATAATCTCATCACTGTCTAATTCGGTAATAGTTGCCCATTGAATAACTTATTACTCCCCTTCATTTTCACATTCTTTCTGTGTCACTTACTGACATCTTTATACTCATCATACTCTTTAAGATATGGCAACATCATACTAAATCAGAAAATCAATTGCTTGACATCAATGACAAAATAATATCATTAAGACAGTAATCAACCTTTATCAATTATATCATCAATCTCCAACAACCTTCTCAATACCCTCATACCAACAAACTTATTGTAATGCCAACAATTTTATTGGTTGAGTAGAATGCATGCAGAGAGGCATGTACCTCATATTTAGAGTTTTTTGAAGTTGGGCATGGGAAAGGGGAGCATGATGGATCAAGTGTATGTTTGAAGAGAGTTCCACTTATAGAGAAATTGAGGACTTCAGGTGCTAAATTCTTTGATGCATGTTCTATTGTTGATTAGTTTAGTTCAACAATATCACATGGACGAAAACTTGATTTAGCAGTGTGTAAATTATTTTGGTTGGTTGAGGAGGGCATAATGGGAGATAGATTGGATTGTTATACAATCAAAGATTCTTCAACAATGCATTCATTTTACAACTTAGATGCAAGTACATGGACCGTTTGGACACAAGAGTTAGATTGTTTTTGTCAGAGTTGTATCCAATGTGAGTCAAGTGAATGGGTGGATACATGGATTCTACAATACCCAACTCCTTAATTTCAAACAATATCCATGTCAAATGATGACATGGAAAGTTTAGTTAAGTATGATTATTTTTTAGATCTTCTACAACAAGGACATGCTTTTGTAGTTGTTGCAGTACTGCAAGGGAATGGAGAGAGATTAGACTACTGGTTGGTACGATGTTACAGGGAAAGAAGAAGCTAACACAACTGATGATAAATGATGATGGGTTCATATATCCTATAGGCTCACTTGTTGTTGCAAGAACTTGGTTGTGAACATACACGATTAGAAAGAATGACATACATACTTTTGAAGAATATGAGAGACAAAAAACCATTCTCATGTGTGGCATTCTAAATTGTACTCTCTTACAATTTTGTCCTTATTTGGGCCCTCACCTTGGCATTCATGTCTCGAGGCCTAATTAGAGCCCCGATTTTGCTCACACCATGCAAATTATTCATTATTTTCACCTTGGATTTCATTTCCCCCTTTTTTCTTGGTTCCTACTTGGCCAGGATCAAGGCATTGGAACCCTAGTCCTCAGGGACCAGAGCACCGAGCACCCTGGTCCTCCCAATCAAGACCCATTTTTGGTTTCCTTAATGGTCACATCATTTTGGCAGGGACCCATATCTCATGTCATCTGATGTCATAAAATTAAGTTGTTTTTCGACAAACAGGTATACAAGGAGGTCTACCCTCATTTTGATCGATACAATTCAAATTTGGTAATCATATTCAATCAATCATTCACGCAAGTAAGCAATTAGTCTTTTTTCAAGCATTGGATCAGAATTAAGGTCAAGATTCAAGCATTGGATTTGGCATTCATGTTCTATGTTTATGAAGACTTCATGAAACCCTAATTCCTTGTGGAGACAAATAAAACTCCATTAAGAGGTACATCATTAGTGTTTCAGTCATTATTTGTCATCTCCGTCAAAAGGAGAACATTTCCATTACTATAACTCAATTACATTTCATTTCTATTTGATGGTTAATCCCAAAACCGAGGTTTGAACTAAGGCAAACTCTTATTCCCAACCCATTTCCCTTCTCTAGTGTGTGTAGGGATAGGTACATCCACTACTAGAGATTCTGTAACTCGATCAGCAAAAAAAACAGGTGAACGATTACCTGCACTTTTGGCAGGTAAGGGCATTGGCATAGAATGATATCTTGGTTAGATCTTTACACCCCAGAAGCCATTCAATTCGAGAAATACGGCCCACTTGTTACACGTTTACCAAGTTACAGGGTGGAAAATCCTTTTGATTGAATGATTTAATCAATTGGTTCCACTTGGTTGGTAAATCTGTGATATTCATAATTAACTTTATTTACAGTGACAAATAGATTCCCCTTTGGATGGAGAAAAGTGCAGAGGATTGGTGAGATGGGCATACTAGTCTCGATATTTCAAGAGCTCCTTTTGGGAATATATCCAAATACACTTGCATTCGTTAGATTTGGGTTTGTAGCTTGATTCGACAATTGTAGCTCATTGTTCATGTGTTTTACTTCAATTCCAACACATTTACCCTAATTTCAACATTTTTACAATTTAATTTAAAAGAGGATATACCCCCCGTCTCCCCCCCCCCCCCAAAAAAAAAAAAAAAAAAAAGTGAATCCAATTAGAGTTCTCAGCCTTATCCTTTCTAGTTTGTGGTTAGATCTATTGGTTTCACTCCTCTTTTAATGTAATGGTCCCTAAGTGAAATTTAGTGGTTTTCATATATTTAAATGTAGAAACCCTAGTTTTACAACATTACATTTTGGTGAACCCGACATCTTACACTTTTATTTTTTGATTCATGTGCTCAGATCTATGTGTTTATGTGTTTCAAATTCAAATTTACATTTCACAAGTTTAATTTCCAAATGAATTTAAAAAATTTAGAGGTTAAATTCACAAAAATCCTAATTTTTAAAATCTAAAATTGAGCTTGTGAGTTGTCTAATTTGGGTTAATAATTTTAGATCTTATTATTCATGTCATTTCATATTCAATTTTTGACTCATAGATCTAATTTCAAATTGAATTACATAAATTTAGTGGTTGAACTCACATAAACCCTAATTTATAATTCTAAAATTTACTTGAGGGTTGCATAATTTTTCAAATTAATTTTCAGATTTGATCTTTATGTTATGGTATGAATTAAATGCATTTATCTTTCAAATTCACAAATAAAATTGCTTAATTAATTGATTAATCAATCATTTTCAAAAAATTTTGTATTGTTTAAATCATAATTTCCAAATTCAAATTCAAATTTCCCTCCTTTGTGAATGAGTTTTACTACCATTAATCCTACCTATAATATTCTCGTGAGTAGAAGTTGTATAAGTAAGGATTTCCAAGGTTTAATTACTATGGATATGGAGCCTAATTTGGATAACTTGTTTCATGAGAATGTGGGTGGTTATTCTATTCTAACAATTGATGTTATTTATCTCCATTATTCACATAATTCTAATGATGAGGGTGAATCACTAACTAGGGTTTTCGTTGACCAATTGGAGAAAATTGATAATGAATTTAAAAATCTTTAACAATGGATGAGTCAACAATACCCAAAGTGAGGCTATCCCATTGATTGAAGGATTAAAAATTATGGTTCAAAGTGATAAAATTGGCATTGATTTGTTGCATGGTCTTTCTCATTTTGTTGACACTAATATCATGCCTATGAAAGGTTGTGTTGAAAATCTTGGTTACAATCAAGTGTCTAGTCAAGTTAATCATTTTATTCCTATGGATACATCTATGCCTAGTGTGCCTACTTTCATATCAACATCATGGCTACTTCCACACAAAATGTTAATACTACACATGTTATTCAAGGGGAATACATTGCTAATAAAAAATCTTTCATACCTCCTTCTGCGAGTCTTCCATTTGTGACCCAATCATCTACCATACCTACATATCATATTGTTTCACCTCCTTAATCCCAACCTCCACTTTCATACAATAATGTTACTCCTCCCCAATCTAATATGTCCAATTTCAATCTATCTATTGGAGTAACCATCAATATCCTAACTCAAACCATGTCATCCTTAGAACAACAAATAGCTTCCATGAACCAATCAAAGTTTGATGTGCCCACATTTTATGTATTGAGCCCATTGTCTAATGATATTGTTCATGTTGTCCCCCCTGAACATGTGGAAGTCCCTCAATTGGAGCTTTATAATGGAAAAGGTGATCCCTTGACTCATGTGAGAACATTTCAAACTTTATGTAGTGATTTTGCTCATGATCAAAGACTTTTGGCTAAATTATTTACTAGAACATTTAGGGATAAATATTTGCAATGGTATTATTCTTTGCCTCCTTATTCTATTAAATAATTTCAACAATTAAATAATGCTTTCATTAAACAATTTCATAATAATATTGGTCGTAAGATTACTTTGACTGATTTGATTGATTGTAAGCAAGGTGTTAAAGAAAAAGTGACTGATTTTTTTGGTAGATATAAAGATTTGTATTTTCAAATTGATTTTCCTATGCTTGATCAAGATGTTCAAAGAATTTTTATTTCTAATTTGCAAAATGACATTAGGGATAAGCTTCTCTTTTTTTATTTTACTTCCTTTACACAATTGTGCATAGTGCTTCATAATTCAATTTGAACAATCTCATTCAATGGATCTAGTTGATAAGAATGAAATTTCTCAACAACCTTTTGTGAAGTTTAAACCAAATAAGGGATTCATAAAGTTAAATGACAACATCAATACCCAAGTAGCAACTACAACAACAAGCATGCCTCCTTTATCCAAGTATTTTAAGAAATAATTTTCTCCTCTTTCTAAATATTTGCATAGAATTATGACATGATTATTATAGAAAAATGTGTTAAAACTTCCTCCCATCTAACCAATTTGACACATCCAAACCTTTTCCACCTTATCATGATTCCAAAGATTTTTGTCAATATCATTGTCAGCCTGGTCATGACACTAAAAAGTGTTATTCCATAAGGAGTATAATTTAATACCTTATTGATAACAATACCATATCTATAGTTGGTGTGAATGACAAGGGAAATAAATTTGTAGCTCCTCCATATCAAAACCTCCAAATCTTTACTAATCCTTTACCTTCCCATTCTACTAATGTGGTTGAGTGTGAGCATTTTGTATTTTCTCCCAATGACCTTGGCCTTGAGTCTAATAATATGGTGAATCTTATTGATAAACCTATACCTCGTAAGGACCTATGCATTACCTTTGATACTAGTGAGACTATTGAATCATTTTATGGTCCACTCTATATCATTGTGAAGTCCAAATACATACTCTCATGAGGGGTGATCATTGATCCAACATGTAGGGTGAATGTGATAACTAAAGAATATCTTTATAATTTACAATTGCATCAAGTAACATATGACAAATCTAATGTGGTGGTTAAGATCTTTGATGGTTTTCCTTGTCTCGATATTTGTTCTATTACTCTTCTCGTTGAGGATGGTACTAAGTTCTTAGATGTCATTATTTCTCTCATTCCTACATCAGATCAATTTTGTGTGAAGTTGGGACATCCTTGGCTCTCTTCTATGAAAGTGTTAGATAGTTCAAATAACTGGAAGACAAATAAGAGGGGGGGAGGGGTGAATCAATTATCTCAAATTACCGAAACATTTAGCAATTAAAAATTTAATACCAGAACCAAAAACATTAATACCAGAATGCTTAAACCAAATACCAGAATAAGAGATAAAACAATTAAGCATAAACAATAATCAAAGAATAAATACTATCCACATGACACCAAGGTTTATACGTGGAAAACTTGGTAAAGGGAAAAAACACGATGAGAAGCCTACCCACAATCAATAATACTTCTGCATTAAGTATGTGAATTACAATTGAGGGGCCTTCACTTACAAGAAGGCCAACAACCTAGAGCGCATTTCTAATCACAAAAGGAGTCTCACTGATTACATAGAAATCCAGACTACAATCCATAGAGATGATGAATTGCAAAGATAACATCTCCTATGCTTGAGTATAGTTCCGATTAAGCTCAATACCAGAGGACTAAATCCTCTTACATAAATCCAACTCGATCACCAATGATCGACCGAATCCTCTGCCTGAATGATTATTACATTATTCGCCCATACACATCCCATGATGATCTACAATGGGATATTACATCATAAATATACAAACCCTCGACCATAAACAGTCAAGTCGACCATCAGACAATAAACCAATTACATAATTACAAAAATGTCGGTCTTTGACCAAACAAATAATATCCAACTCATAAGACATCTCAAAAATACATTGAGAGGTCCAATCCACATGTTACATTAAGCCGGTCCATAACCTAGATACACTGGGACCCAATATAGGTCCACATGCTAAAGCAATTATCCCAATCTTGCCAAGTCTCAAAAATGATCACCATCAGCATCCTGGAACTCCACCAGAAGCCACACCAACACCACTTATGCATATCATCAAAGATCTTCATCAAAGCTCTGCCGGTGAAACCCTCGCCAGAACCACAAACCAAGCTTCCAAGCAAATAGGATAGCATCCAATCACTAGATCAAAACCAACTGACTGAATATGAACATGAGAAGCATGAATAAGCCAATTCCTTAACCAAAACATTCTAGACTATACTGGATCAAATCCAACCATAAACCAAACATCCTACCGGGACCAGAAGGGTGTCGGTAAGCATCCAAAACAACTAGTGTTGACATCAATGACAAAACATCAATGCAAGACATAATAAATTCCTCCAAATGGCCAACATAGTGATCCCTTCTGCCATTCATAAGTGTTTAAAACTCCCTCATAATGAGTAAATCATAGCAATTAGTCATGGAATGTACCAACCCACGGTGAGGTGTGAGGATGCTAATCTTGATTACTTTTGGTCTAAACAATTTGAACCTCTTAAACCTAGCAGTGATGCTATTTTTCAATATTATCAAAAGTGGAAGAATGAGATGATCTTATCCTTTAGTAAGCCTAGAGATCCTAGACCTATTCCCCCTCCTTCTTATGATGGACCCAGTCTCCTTCCTATACCTTCTATTCCTCCTCTATATGTTGTATTTATGTCTCCTACATCTTACAAAGGAAAGCGCCTGACATATCCTTTCTTTCAACCTACTAGACCTTCACCTATTCATCCTTCCTTAAAATAAGAGAAGAGTCCTTTGTCCATTGATCCTAAACCTTCACAAACCTCAGCTAACACTAAAAGAAACTATTGTGCGAGAGAACACTGATGAAGACATCATGCTAAGTCTCGTGAACTTTCTTCTCAATCCATTTCCTCCCCGAAGACACCAAATGTTGATATGATCTCATTTGTCCAACCTTTTCCTAACCCTAGGGAGGAAGTTCAACTTAAATCTCCAAGATTAAAAATGCTTAAGAAAAATGATGGTTCATGTTCTATTCCTTTAAAGATATTATTTTTATAATCTTGATTAAGAGATGGATGAAAATGATTTTTATGCTGACAATGTTGATGATAATAGTGATGAATATAAATATGTTGATGTTGACAATGATTTATCTAAACAATTCTCACAAGAATTTATCCTAGCTCCTAGTAACAGACAAAATGATCCATCATTAGGGCATTGTCCTTATTTGAAACTTGTGGTAGCTACATCTACCAGGGTTGAAAATGCTCCTCTTGCATATTTTCTACCTTCCCAAAATAATGCTGAGCAATATTGGCAGGTGGATAACTTTCTTGATTAGCTTAATTCATGTTGTAGATTCTCCCTCTCTCTCCTCTCTTGCTTGTTCATAATTTTCTTCAACTTTTTTCTTAGTTCTTCTATTTGTTCTCCCTAGTGCTATCTAGACTTAAGGACAATGCAAATTGTTGAGATCTTTGTTGGTCACTCCCATGTAGACTCAAAGGACACATATTCCCTTCTTACATTGTGGTTGTACTTTCTTTTGGGTATGAGGACAATTCAATGCAAATATATATTTGATATACATTATTTATCATAAGAGCATACTGACCCCAAAATTAAGTAGAAGCCTTATGTGTTTTGTGATCATTATCCTTTGATTTGTCCTTCTTGGGGGCATATCATTGTGGTAAGGTGCCTATTTCTAGGATGCATGATACCTTAAAGCCATTGCTCCTGATAAGGCATACACTTTGCTCAATGCTTCCCTCTTTTGCACATCTTGATACTCAAGTTACTTCACAAACTTAGTCTTTCACTTTGTAATTTTGGTATTTTTCTTTTCATGACTCATAGTAAGTAAACCTTACTAGGTTGGTAGTCATGGTTCTCATTCTCTTTCTCTTATGATGTCCCTTTTATCTTGATGTTAAAGTCGTAATATCCTAAAATTTGTTGGGGGCTTATTGTGTCTTGTCTCTTTGATATCTTGATAAATGTTTCAATGTAAACCTTTGTAGTTTACCAAGAGTATGCTTAGTCTCATACTCCTGCTAAAGTGGGGGATAAATGTTGTTGGCAAAAACAAGAAGGAAAACTAAGAGGGGGGGGGGGTGCATTAGTTTTCACCAGATTAAAAAAATTAAGCACAATCTCAGATTTGATCAACTGCAACAAAAGGAAAGATAATAGTAATGACAACAACACACATCAAACCAATATTTTTTACAATAGGGAATGCACATGCATTTAGGCACACTTCCTAGAGCTCACTGCTCAAATTACAATGACCCAGAAGGCTCCAACCCTCAGGGAAGGTTCACTACCTTACAATAAGATTCAAAATACAATCCGAAAAGAATGAACTACAATAATCATATCTGTTAATGTCTGATCACAGTTTTAGTTAAGCACACATTTCTTCTCTCCACCAATCTCTACTCTACACACCACATCAAAATATAATTACTCTTGATTGCACATACACTACTCTCTAATAATCAAGACTCAACTCCTCAACACCAAAGTACACTTGCTATTTTTGACAACAAGGCTATCTGTTAGAACTAGTAAAAAAATTTCTTAGTGGTTTTTGAATATGTGGGTTTAAGTGATATGGCTTGGAGGACATGTTTATATGGTTTGTGTGATATTCTAGTTAACTTTTTAGGTGATGATTTGATTGATTATTGGAGTTATGATGTTTTGAGTTCTATGGTGTTAGCTAGTTTAATTTCTGGTTGATCATGGTTATGTATCCTACTTTGATCATATTCCTTTGGTCTAGGTTTTCTTTGGAGAATGAGTTTGGTTAGTATTGTGGGTATCCTTGGTAGATCCACATTGTGTAATTTGCATTGAATGATAATTTTGGGTTGAGTGATTAATGTTCTTTAGTGTTTATCTACATGTTTCGTTTGATGCCAGCCTTGGAGGATGTGTTATTTTGTGAGATTCATTGGAATCATTTTGAAAAGTTGTGTTGTGATGTTTTTGGGTCCTCTCTATCTCTTGGAGTAGACCAAAATGGATATTTTAGGTCTGAGTGGCCAAATTTATGTAATATTATTTATTTTATCTATGGATAACCTAGTTAGGGTTTTAATGATTAATCTTGTATGTAAAGAAGTAAGAATGTGTAAGTGATTGTGTGAGTTGATAAGTAACAGATGTGAATGATTTGCAAATAGATTTGATGTTAGAGATGTGTGAAAGTTAGTTTTGAAGAGATTTGATGATGATATCTTCAGTGTGAAAGTATTATAAGATAATATTTGATGTCATATGTGTTTGCCATGATCTTGGTCACTTGACACAGTTGTTCAAGGACAATTTCATGATCAGGTGATCCTGTTATTTTCAATTTATCAATTCCTTTTCCTATTGGAAGACAATGAGTCTCTTGACAACTTTTTATATCTTTCCCTAAGATAATGTGTTTCAATTTTGTAGGTCATTTGTATCTTTCCCTAAGGTTTTGCACCTTAGTTTTGCAAGTTCTCCTAGGACAAGTGGGCTTCAAATGCAATATTGGAATAAATTATATTCATATTATGAGTCCAATTCTTACCGCAATTTTTTCTTGCTTGTGTTTTCCATATCAATCTGGTGTCCATGTGTTTGTTGTGCTTCACAATTTAATGATTTATTATTGCTATGATTATATGGTTGTGGTTTAAGGTTTGAAGATTAGAAATTAAGTATTTTTGAGGTCTGAATTGATTCACCCCCCTCTTAGTCATGTGGTGTGTTTAACAATTGTTATCAAATCCAGGTTCCTCTTGATATTCTTAGCCACTTGAGGAAGATTTGGGATGGCACATGATTACACCTTCAAGGATTCAAAGTTTCTTAGATACTTGATCAGTCCCAAAGACACTGAGAGGGGGGGGTGAATTAGTGTCTAATTGTTAGGTGAAATATTTAAACTTGTTTGCAACTTTATAACCCAAATTAATATTTCGGTAAATAAACAATAATGCAATAAAGAGAAATAACAATATAACCATCAATGTACACCATAACACATATATTTTTGGCGAGGAAACCCACTAGGGGAAAAACCTCAGTGGGATTTGTGACCCACATTATTTACTCACTGGCCAATATGAATAAATATTACTTATACAATAGGGGCCTCCACATGCAGGAAGGCCAACAACCTAGATCTCACTGCTCAATAGAAAATAGGAGTTCCATTGACTACAAAATTGGATGATTAAATCCAATGACAATGTAATACTCAAAATAACATCTACAATGATGGATTCAGTACCAATTTAAGCTCTGTCAAATACCTTTGCCATAAACCTTTCTTCACTCTGCTCTTCTCTTATTCACTCATAAAATTATTATATCAAAATGTATATATAGATATTCGGTTTCATATACTTCTTGCATTCATTTTCATCTTACTTACAAAATGACCTATAAGATCTCATACATATATGAGTCTTTACAATACATCATGTCGGTTATACAATATAATTAAAATACAAAACAACATAATTTCCATGTCGGCTCAGAGTGCTCGTAAGATCTTCTGTCGGTGTAGATTGGATGCTGGTGTGAATAACCTGTAGTGCTTGCCAGTGTCGGTAGATGATGTCTATTGCCGGTGTAACCCGTGAACCATGTTACCAGTTGGTTGCCATTAATGACAACATCAACTATTCTCATATGAGTGTATAATGGCAACAAAGTTCAATTGTACAAATTATTCTTATTGGAGAGAAAGGATGGAATATCACTTAGCAACTAGGTTGGTTGAAATATGGGAAAGCATTTATAAGTGTTATATTGATCATCAAAATGGTCCTACAAATCTAGATGAAATCAAAGCATATGAGAATAACACAAATGATATAGTTACAATTATCACTTGTTTCAATGATGTAGTATTTAGAAAAGTTACAAGCGCAAAGTCAATTAAATAAATTTTGGAGAAGTTAAAGAGTGTATTTGAAGGTGAGGAAAAGACAAAACAAGACAAGATTAAAAATCTAAAGCAGAGGTTTGAGAATGTAAGAATGTATAATGATGAAAATATTGAAGGCTATACTCAATGAGTAAATGAAATTGTAAATGCTCTTATAGGTGTTGGTGGAATGCTACAAGAAAGTGAAGTTGTAAGGAAGATAATGGCAACATTGCCCAAAAGCTATAAACCTAAAAAGTCTGGTATTAAGGAGAGCCATGATAAAAATTAGTATATTGTGAATCATCTCCTCGGTTCATTCTTTACCCTTGAGATTTTTGAATTGGATTATATCAAAAAGGAAAAGAAGGAAACAACATTCAAAGTTACAAAGAATCTCAAAGAAGAACCATGAGAAAATGAAGATATTAATGAGATTGAAGAAAAAATTGTGATAAGCTTTAAGAGAGAAAATGGCAAGTACAAAGGTGAGTTACCCCTAAAATATTTTAATTGTGGAAGAATTGGTCATTATGCTTCTAGATTTATGTATAAAAAAGATTATGGTGGAAGACCTAATGATGATAACAAAGGAAAGGAGAACTATAGAGGGAATAATAGAGATATAAGAAGAGATGACAAAGACAAGTAAACTAAGAGTTTTTGTTTAATGAAGGTCTACTCATCTGAAGAAGAAGAAGGCAATGAATCAAATGAAGAATATTTTTTCCTGGCTATAGAAGAAAATAATGATGGGAGGTCCAAAAGTTCAGAAGATGTAAAGAATAGTGAGAAACTAGTAAGTGTGAAGACTACACTACATGCAAAAGTGGATCATCGACTCTAGATATTCAAACCATATGACTGGTGAAAAATATAAGTTTATTAACCTTGAGAAATATAACAGTGGATTAGTTAAGTTTGTAGGAGAAGAAGCTACACCTATTTGTAGAAAAGGAAGCATCTCTAATGACAGTAAGCATAAAACTGATGATGTTTATTATGTTAAAGGTCTGAGATATAACCCATTGAGTGTGAGTAAGATTGTAGCAAAGGTTATAAATTCATATTTCATGGGTCTGGATGTGAAATAAAAAAGGGAAGCTATAGAGGGTTAGTTGTAGAAGGAACAAGGACTAATGACAATGTTTACTATGTGAAGGACAATTGTGGAGGAAATTTTTTATTGGCACAAGTTTGTAATTAGGTTGAGGATGTATGACTGAGGCTATCCCTCCTATAGTAAAAGAGTAGGATGCTCCAAAAGATAAAAGTTGGGAAAAGATAGTAGAAGAATAGTTAAATTTGAAAGAGGAAAGCTAGTCACTAGAACTGATACCTAGCTCAGGAATGTGGCAAAAGACAAATGGGTGTTCATGAACAAGCCTAATAAAGATGGTAGAGAAAAGGTCAAGAATGAAGTAAATAACTCCAATGAAAATGGTTTCCCTTAGGTTTGAAACAAGAATGTTTTTAGGAGGTCACCTTCTCCTCCTGCTCAAATTTGGTATTTTCCATTTTTTAATGGTAATTAATTTTCACACGACAAGTCTAGACATAGCTAGTGAATGCAAAATTTAGATCAGATCTTAATAATTTAATGGTCAATGTTACAATTGTAATAAGGTTGGTCATAAGGGTAATGAGTGAAAAAGTAGGATGATGTGGAATTTAAATGGTAGGAATGTTCAATCTTTCAATGGATATTTTTATGCTTGCAAAATTTTTGGTCATAGGGCTGTTAAGTACAAAATTGTTATCAAAAGCAGTGAAAGTATTAGAAAATATAGAAATGTTAAAAGGAATGGAAATGGTTTGAAACAAGGTCTTTCTTGTTACAACTAAAGTTTAATTGGTCACATTGCAAGATTTTGTAGAAGGAATGAGATGTCTACTAGTCCGATAAAGAGAATTGATGATAACAAAGAAAGGGAGAAGATGAATATGACATCTATGAAGAAATCAAAAGAGGTGGAAGAAAAGTGTGAGGATGGGTCTGCACTCTTTGGTGGTGCTTCAATTCCTCTTCCAATAACTACGTAGTATACACTATTTAAGGGGGAGAGAAAATTGAAGATCTTATGACACCCCCTTGCAATTTGGATGCTAAATTTTTTTTCAACATGGAAGACATTTTTTTGAGTGTTTTTAGATGGTCTTTATTGATAAACAATGTTGTTTAGTCTATTGGTGCAATGTAGAAATTTTTGGCTTAAAGCTTGAGCTATTGGTAAAATATGTATATTGCTAAAAAAGAATAAAGCTTATTTGTACCTTCAATATATATTTTAGAATCTACCTCATCATTAGTGAGGATTTACAAGCCTACATAAGATTGATTATACAAATATATGTATAAATAGTTAAAATTACTAAAGACATGGTTTGGATTTTGGGCTAATGGAAGCTGTTATGTTGGAGCAGATCTAGAAAGTGGTATGACAAATGAATAAGTTACTAAAGGTAATGTTGTAGGAATGAATTTGGAAGATTCAAGATGAGACAAGAAATGTGTGATGTTGATGATAGAAATAGTATAATTAGTGATGCATCTATCCAAGGGAAGATTTTAGGGCTATGCTCTTGCTTCCTGTATTGACGTTGATTATGCTCTTAAGGGAGTATAGTCAAGGATGAGGCTTTTTTGGAAAATAGTTATAGATGAATGATATCCTTGTCTGGGGGAATATTACAATTATTTGTGATATTTCTAGAGGGGTAAGAGAAAATATAAGTAAGGCTATAATTTGCTATGGTGTACTCAGTGGGAGAAAGAGTTTCAAAAGAAGGAAGAGATATTAAAATTTAGCTATTCAAATTTGCATTCATTGTCCTTGATGTCAAAGGGGAAAGGAATTCAGTATAGTTCCCTTTGTCTTTGATATAAAAGGGGGAGAGATATATGGGTCCAATTTAGTTGTCTTTGTTATTGGTGGTACACAAGTGTTGCCATCAATGACAAAAGGGGATACTGTTGGAAGCTTGAGTTCATGTGTTGTGATGTCATTGATTTCAACCCATGTTGTGTTGTCATCAATGTCATTATGCTTTGTAAATGGCCAGGAAGTGAGTGTTCTGGTATTATTGAGTGATTTGGTGAAGATGTTGAGGTGTTTCCAAAAAGATGGTGTAGTGGAAGTTTCAATATGCAAGAAACAATATTTATGTAGGAAAGAGTTTTTAATGTCCACGTGGAAGAATGCCTTGCATTCCTTTGGAATGTGAAGATCATTTTTTGTGGCTCTGGATATAATGCTTATGTTTTATGTATATTCCACTATCAGATTTGTAGGTTCCCTGTTGCTTAGATGGTAGAGTTGGTTGTTGTTGTTTTTTACAACAAGGCTATTTGTTAGAATTGGTCCAAAAATTGCTTGGTGAATTTCAGACAAGTGGATTTAAGTGTTTTGGTTTGGAGGACATGTTTAAGTGGTTTTTTAAGTGTTCTAGTTCAATTTTTAGGCAATTATTTGATTGGTGATTTGAGTTATGATGTTTTGAGTTTTGTGTTATTAGCTGATTGGGTTTTTAGTTGACTATAGTGATGTATCTTAATGAGTTAGGTTATTTTTTTGGGTCTCACCATGGCATGTGTAGATCCCTGTTGTGTAATTTGCATTGGAGGGTAGTTTTGGGCCAACTAGTTAATGTGAATTAATGATTATCTACATGTTTCATTTGATACTGAACTCAAAGTATGTGTTAGCATGTGTGGTTCATTGGAATAATTTGGAAAAGTTGTTTTGTTATGTTTTTGGGTCCTCTCTATCTCTTGAAGTGGACCAAAATGAATATTTTAGGCTCGGGTGGTCAAATTTATGCAATATAGTTTATTCGTTAGGGTTTTAATGATTAATATTGTATATAAAGAAGTGTAGATGTGTGAGTGATTGTATGAGAGGTATGTGAGTTGACAAGTTGCATATGCGAATGATTTTGAAGTAGATTTAATGTTGCAGATATGCAAAAGTCAATTGTGAAGAGCTTTGATGATGATATACTTAATGTGACAACTTTATGAGATAATATTTGATGTCAGATGTGTTTATTATGATCTTGGTCACTTGACATAGTGGTTCAAGGATAATTTCATGATCAATTGATCCTATTATTTTCAATTTAGCTATTCCTTTCTCCATCATAAAATAGTGAGTCTCCTAGCCCAACTTTTTAGATCTTGACTTGAGACAATGTGTTTCAGATTTGCAATTCATTCGTATCTTTCTCTAATATTGTGCACCTTAGTTATACATGTTTTCTTAGGACTTGTGGGTTCCAAAGTCAACATTGTAATAAATTATATTTATATTGTGAGTCTGAATCTCACTGTGGTTTTTACTTGCATGGGTTTTCCATGTAAATTTGGTGTTAATGTATTGTTGTGCTATGTGCTTTCATTATTTATTACTGATATGATTATATGGTGATGGTATAAATTTTTAAGATTAAAAATTGAGTATTTTTGAGGTATGAATTGATTAACCCCCCCTCTTTGTCCCATGGTGTGTTAAACAATGATAACCCCCTACTTAGAATGAGATATGTTACATAGAGAGGAACACAAATCACTCTAACAAGAAGAGATTTTGTGTTATGAAAATATAACAAGATGTATCCATGGAATGATACTTTTCATTAGATATCACATGACACCTACAACATTCATAAAAGCATAAAGAGATAGGGGGATGTAATTATTATGGCTGAGTTGAATTCATAGCAATTAGAACATGTAATAGTGTAATTTGGAGTTAGGGTTTTATTTAAGATAATAAAACCAATAAATAGCCAAATTAACCATTCATTGAAAGAAGGGTGAATCCAATAGATCTAGCCTCAATATAATAATGGAAAGGGCTGAGATTTATTATTAGATTCACTAGTTAGGGTTTGATTCCCTCTTTCTAAGTTGAATTGGATTGATTGTGAAAGTAGGGCAGAATAGGTAATAATTGAGGTATTTTGATAGAAACAATAAGATTCAAATATTCCACAGAGCCACCGACCTAGATCTAAGCAAAAGAAGATGTTCGGAATCTATTCTCAAAAGTTTGACCTAATTATTTAAGACCAAGTAGTATCAATTTTCCATGGCCCTTTGAATTTTCTGTCATCAAAAGATGAACCTGTTCTTCTTTGTGAACTCTCTCAATCCTCCCGAGTATAGCTCCACATGTGTTTCTTACAAAAAAAAGAAAGGGAAAGATGTTGGGGATAGGGGTTTGCCTAAGTCAAACCTTAGTTTAGGAATTAACCTTGTATGAAATAATGCAAATACTAAATTAAATGTTGAATAGGTATACCTCAGATTTGCAATTGTTGATGATGATGCAATGTTCTTTGAATTTAATCACAAATGTTGTATGTAATGACATGGTAAACATATGAACATGAAATACCCTAATCATACACACATGTTTGTATAAGATTGATGTAACTATTGGTCCCTACCAGTGACTAAGAAGGGGGGGGTGGGGAGTGAATCAGTCACCTACCAGTTTTATAGAATTAAAACCCTTTTACTCAAGTTTGCACTAACTTAATATTCATCAATACAAATAGTTATTGCAGGAGAACATGCATGCATGAAAATATACACAATAACACCAAGAATTATCTCGTGGAAACCCAAAATGGGAAAGAACCACAGTGTGAGTTGATGCTCAAAAAATTTGTACTCTTCTAGAGAACGCCCTGTAAGGAGCCATCCCTATTAGGAGATTTACAGAGACACTGTTAAGTGCCACCCGGTTAAGGGATTTGAATCTAGGCCTTTTAAAGCATTTACCCTGTTAAAGGTAGCCTGATTAAAGGACTTAAATCATCAATCAAGATGACACCCAATTAAATGATTTAAACAACAGGACCCATTAGAGTCCACCTGGTTAAGGGATTTTGAGTTGAAATGGTTAGAAAACAATAGGAAGTTGATCTGTTGGAATAGCTAATGATAGCTTGATCAGATCACAATGAATCTCATACTCTGTCTGCACCGGTTGTATCTACTCTGCACTACATTGGTTCTCTGATCATACCCTCGACTCTGCACTCTACCAGTTGTAATACCCTAAAAATGGTCATCTAAACCATGGGCTCCTAATCTCGACAACGTCACCAAGGTCCTAACCAAAGGCAATTAAATAAATCTTGAGCACACAATTAATTTCTAAAATCATCAAATGTCACATGGCAAATCAATCACTCAATATTAATTAAATATTTATTTAATTAATTAAACCATTCCAAGTAAATCATTTTAAACATTTATCTTATTTATTTTATTAAATATCCTAGCATATTTAATGAAATAAATCAATTTCCCATCAAATCTTCAAAAAAGGAATTAATTGACCAAGAAAGAATTAAAAATTGAGAAAAGAAATCAATTGGAGATAATCTTCAAAAACAAATTATAAATTGATAAATAATCTCAAAGAAAGAAATAAAAACAATTAAATATTAAAATTGAATGAAATAGAGAATAAATCAGTTTTTTCTTGATTTTATCTTAATTTTAGTTCAATTTCCTTTAAAACTAAGAAAAGCATCCGATCACATCAATTCATCTGGATTGTGCTTCCTCTTGGAAAATCTTGACCACTCATCATCATTTGATCTCAGCCTTTGGTTTCTTTCTAAATTTTCTATAAATTCAGGCTCTCATCTCTCATTCAAAAATCCTAGAGAATATATTGTTATTATGCTGTTTTTTCTCTAGGTTCATTGCATACATATTTAGATCATTTATCTCATTTATTGCTTAAATCTTGTTAGATTAATCTTGCATCCATCTAGCTTGAATTCATGCTCATATAGATTAAATCCTTCGTTTAGGTGTTGTCTAGTCACTGGATAGCTTAGCAATCTGAGAGCAATCTAAACTCACATCTACTAGAAGGCAATGGGTCGATTTGTTATGGTTTTATTATTCATTGATTATTGATTTACTAACCATGCATGTAATTATTTAATTGAAGTGTTGTGTATTCCAAATACAGATACAGGTCTACTTTTCACACACACACACACACACACCGGTCTAATTCACACACACTTTTCTCTGCTAAATCACTTAACACTTCCTTACTCTTCACTCTACACGTTGGATCGCCTCTCACAGGATTTCTACTTTGTAAATTTTTTTGATCAAAAATGTTTTGCATGAACTCAAAACACTTTATACTCCCTCTGTCGTCACCTTCAGATGTTCCCTTAATCAATGCAATCACAAATCTTGGTAGATTTCAAATTCAAATCTTCCCGCTCTTTCTCTATGTGTCTTGCAACAATTCTGCCAACTGTTCATCCAAATTTGCTGCCACATCACCCAAAAATAGCAACTTCTGGGTCAAGTTCAGTCTTTTATATGCAAACCAAAAAATACGTAAAAAATCATGGCTTAACTGCATGATGATTGAGGTTTAATTCACTAACCTTTAGTTTAACGTTATCACAAACTAACCAACTCACCTTTTTCCATTGCAACTTTGTAACCCATCACTGCTCCTAGATTTAAGGTGACCACCTATCTTCCTTCTACTTCACCAACCTATCGGTATACCACTGCGCTCTTCACTACCGGTTCATCCTTTGCTACCGGTTTGCAGTACTTCCATCAAGCCTCTTTTCCTTTTTGCCAATGAGGTTTTGGTTTGCATAAGACCTCAAACCTTCTTGCTTAAGTCACCTTCTGTGACTACATCATCATTAGAATAGCCAACTTGAAGATCTGACCTTAGCACAGATCTTCTTGAATGACACACTGGTTGGCTTATTCTGTCTTCCCTTGAACCAATTGAACCTTGATCATTTGTCTCTAATGCTGCTTCCATGTTATTTGCAAGGCATCACCTTTTCTACTGAGATACACCACTCCACCGGTCAGTGTTAGTCATCAATGACAAATCTCAACTAATATACCGGTTCATTGGATTAACTGGTTTTGTCAATATCAGTAATGCCAACAATCTCCCTATTTGGCATTGATGGCAACACTTCAAAATCTATCTTATCAGTTGCTCCTGCATGTACTTTCTTCATTTTTGTACCGATCATTACTTCTACTCTGATTAATGAGTATCTCCCCCTAACACTGGCAATACTCTGTTTCCATCATACCACTCTAACCACTTCTAGCAACCCTCTACTTTAGCAACCCACTGCTCAATACTACTGCACACATTCTACCCACTACTCAGCAATAATCAAACACTATAATAATCTCCCCCTGACTGAAGTAGTCCACACTTATCAATCTAGTCTTAGAAATTCTTCATAAAGAAACCATACCAGATTGATGTAGAGCCCTTCTTCGCTTACTTTAATGTAAGTAGGGGTATCACCCCTAGCTTACCTTTGAGATATTCAAAGGTTTCCTTCATCACTCTTATAATTGAACTTTCCAGAGTACTCATCCCTCTTGATATAACACCTGCTTCCAAATACTATGAAATAGATCACATTGGGTGAGTATCCACACCATAATTCATACAGAGTTTTATTTGTCTCTTTCTTCACCTGTATTCGGTTCAAGGTATACACAAAAATGCTTACTTCTTCTCTCTAGAAGATATGTTGAATATCCTTCTATATCATTAGAGTCCTCGTACAATCAATCAGAGTTTTGTTCCTTCTTTCAACAACTCCACTTTGCTGAGGTGTTCTAGGCGTAGATATCTGTCTCATAATCCCCTTTTCTTCATAGTAATTTATGAACTCTTGAGAGCTGAAGTATCCTCCTCTATTTGATCTCAAACATTTTAGACTCGTATCAGTTCCTCTCTCCACTCAAGCCTTGAAGAATTTGAACATGTGAAAGGATTCAAACTTCTCTTTCAAGAATACAACCCACATCATTCTTGAGAAGTCATCTACAAAAAACATGAAATATCGGTCCCCATAGAAACTCTTGGTCCTCATTGGACTGCACAAGTCTGTATGAACTAAGTCCAACACATTCTCAGATGAATAAGATTTGCTACTGAAACTAGATTCGGTCAACTTTCCTAGTTGGAATTCTTTACACATAACTTTTTTAGGTTCCATAATATCAGGCATACCTCTGACAGACTTCATTTTATTGACTTTTCCTATGCTATCAAAATTAACATGACATAGTATTTTGTGCTACAACCAACTATCTTAGATACCTTTTCCATTAGACAACTACCTATAGTGGTGTCTAGGTAGAATATATTACCTCTAGTTTGTTTACCGATAGCAATCAGACTTCTTGATTTATCATTTATTTTGCATATTCCTTCATTGAATTCTAACCGGTAACCCTTATTGTTAAGTTGTGCAACACTTAACAGACTATACTTTATCCCTTCTACCCAGTAAAAATCATCACAATTGGTTTTATCATTTAGGGCTACAGATCCCTTACATTTTATTGCACAAGGAGCATTGTTGCCAAATCTTACCAATCCTCCATCATAGTCTTCCATGCTGAGGAATTTATTTTTGTCACCAATAATGTGGTGAGTGCAACCAATGTCAATTACCCAGTCTCCACACCAGTCTAAACTAGAGATCAGTACCATTCACTTTCCTTGATGTTATCTTCCTTTACCACTACAAATGCAATTCCATCTCAATCAGATCCTTCTGATTCTTCATTGATAACTCCTTCTTCTACAAGATAACACTCCTTCTTGCTCTTGTCTTTGTAGCTTCTAAAGTTATCCT
This sequence comes from Cryptomeria japonica, assembly GCF_030272615.1. Classification (NCBI taxonomy): domain Eukaryota; kingdom Viridiplantae; phylum Streptophyta; class Pinopsida; order Cupressales; family Cupressaceae; genus Cryptomeria; species Cryptomeria japonica. Next base: position 144,254,428 of record NC_081408.1, on the reverse strand, counting down.
TCCTTTCATTGTCAGGACATCTAGATACAATATGACCTATTCTATTGCAAGACAAACACTTCAAGGGGAGCTTACCTTTATACTTTTCTTTTCCTCTTGGTAGCCTTCTTGCTAATAGAGCTTCTATCTCATCTTGTTCCTATTCTTCAGATAACAGTTCGTCACGTTCATGAGAATGACCAGTTCTTATAATAAAACTGTTTCCAGTTTCTTTTCTTCTCCTTGTTGATGTAGACATCATGGAAGCTTTGAAGGCACTATCAATCTTTGGCATACTGTTATCATAGTTTCTTAGTTCAAAGGAAATTAACTTATGGATCAGTGAGTCAAGTGAAAAGCTCACTGTTCCCAAAGTTTTGAGTTCCTAAATTGCAAAAACCCTTATGGCATATTATGGTAGCAAAGTTCTCAATATTTTGTTGATCACATCATCTTCTTCAAGATTTCCTCTAGCACTTCTGATGGAATTTACCACATCCTTTATTCTTTTTTTGTACTGTTCTATATTGTCTCCTTCTTGCATCTTCATCTCATCAAATTTGCCTCTTAAGCTATCCACCTTAGCCTTTTGTACATGAATATCTCCTCCATAAACAATCTTCAACTTATTCCACATTTCATAGGCTATTTTCAGATCTTGAACCCCAACATACTCATTATCAGATATAGTGCTAGCAATATTTTGAATTGCCTTAGGTCGCACGAGAGCTCAAGAATGTTTACGAGAAAGCAAGGTAAATGAAATGTATTGGCATTTCCTTATTTATTCGTTAAGGTTTATCGGTGTTTCAATACAATGACTAGTTTATACAATTTTGACCATTTACAACTTAAGGTACATCGATTTACTTCTTACCGGTTTCTTGTTACTGATACCGGTACACAAACAACATTTACACTAAACCTCAAAGAATTTACCAAATAAGATATTTAAACAAACTTTTATACATCTAAACTATGCAGATAGACATAACCTCATATCGGTCGAGGGGATTCAATAATGATCTTACCATATGTGTTCCCCTTGAGAATCAGTATGCTTAGTTTGAAGAGGAACTGTCATCACCGATGGATGATGACTTAGTTTCAGAATGATTCTCTCCTTTGCTTTCTTCCTTCTTAGTTCATGTTTTTTTTATTTCATTCCTCACCTCTTCAACTGTTTTCTTTACTTTCAAGTTATTTAGCCTTTTCTTCTTGCCAAGCTGGTTCCTATCTTCATACCAGTTATAGGATTGGTTCCTGCACTTTCTGGCTAAATGACCAAGCTTATGGAAATTGAAACATGCCATACCAGTTGTCTTCCATGGTCCTGCATTGTTTCTAAGACTCATTTTCATCCTGCAATTTGTTGTAGTATGGCCAAAATTACCACAAGTGGAATAGGTGGCATTGAAGTATTACTCTTTCTATCAGGGCTAACCGGTTTGGATGGTGATCTTGATGCATTTGTCTTGAACATGCATTCTTCAGCTTTGTGTCCATATTTATTGCATGTAAAGCAATATCCATTAAAGCTTCTTCTATTAGATATGTTGCTAGATCTTTGATCTACACTCATAAGAAGTGTGACCATACTTGTGACAATTATAGAAATAACCATCAAAGGTGAAAGACTTCTTTTGACTGACTGGTTAATTTCTATAGACATTAGACTTATGACCTAGTTTACCACAATTATTGCAAGAAGATTTAGAAAAATTCATACCTTTCATTCCTGAATTGTTCCTTTTATCATCCTTCATCCTTTTGGATTTAGATGATTAGATGATTCTCCAGTTTTCATAGGACCTGTACCAGAGTAACCAAGACCGGTTGTCTCCTTTGTTCTCCTCTGAGCTTTCATTAAATTTTCTCATCTTTTCATTTCTCTCATTTGCATCTTTCAACTCATTTTTGAGTTGTTCAATCTCTTTCATCATCTTCTCCTTTTCCTCTACTTTGTCATGTAGATGCTCATGCATAGCTTCATTCTCCTGAGTGAGAATTCACATTTCTTCTTCTTTTTCAATGATGATTGCATCATTTTCTCTTAGGGCTTCTTCAGCAAGTCTTTTGGCTTTTTTAGCTTTTGATAAAACTTCTTTTGCATCTCTTTTTCTTTCATCTACTATCCTGTTGGCTTCTAGTATTTCAGTCATTCTCAGGGCCTGACTTTCATCCTCTCTTTTTAGATTTGTGATTTCTTCAATCATCTTCTTGTTCGTTTCCATCAGTCTGAGATTGCTTCTTCTGCTTCTTCAGATCCACTTTGTTTAGAGAGTTGATCTATGATATCCTGACTCTCATTTAGTTGTAGAGCTAGTTCCTTCCTTTTAGCAAGTGATATTCTCAGTCTTTCTTTCAGTTGAGAAATAATTTCATTAGCTTCATCAATCTTCTTTTGATACCAGTATTCTTCTATGATCTTTTTCCCCAAGCTGTCAAACTTTTCTTCAGAGGACCCGTTGATCTAATACCAATTGTTGGTCCCTACCGGTGACTAAGAGGGGGGGTGAATCAATCACCTACCGGTTTGTAGAATTAAAACCCTTTTACTTAAGTTTGCACTAACTTAATATTTATCAATACAAACAATTGTTGTAGGAGAACATGCATGCATGGAAAGATACACAACAACACCAAGAATTATCTCGTGGAAACCCAAATGGGAGAAAACCACAATGTGAGTTGATGCTCACAAAATTTGTACTCTTCTGGAGCACGCCTTGTAAGGAGCCATCCTTATTAGGAGATTTATAGAGACACTGTCAAGTGCCACCCGATTAAGGGATTTGAATCTAGGCCTTTTAAAGCCTTTACCCTATTAAAGGTAGCTTGCTTAAAGGACTTAAATCATCAATCAAGATGACAACCAATTGAGGGATTTAAACAACAAGACCTATTAGAGTCCACCTAGCTAAGGTATTTTGAGTTGCAATGGTTAGAAAGCAACATGAAGTTGATTTTCTGGAATAGATACTAATAGCTTGATCAGACCACAATGAATCTCATTCTCTGTCTGCACCGATTGTGTTTGCTTTGCACTACATCGGTTCTCTGCTCATACCCTTGGCTCTGCACTCTGCCGGTATACTTCACACACACTTTGCTTTGCTAAATCACTTAGCACTTCCTCACTCTTCACTCTTCACTCTGCACGTTGGATCTCCTCTCACAGGATTTGCACTTTGTAAATTTTTTTGATAAAAAATGTTTTGCATGAACTCGAAACACTTTATACTCCCTCTGTCGTGACCTTCAGATGTTCCCTTAATCAATGCAATCACAAATATTGGTAGATTTCAAATTCAAATCTTGCCACTCTTTCTCTGTGCGTCCTGCAACAATTCTGCCAACTATTCATCCAAATCTGCCACCGCATCACCTAGAAATAGCAACTTCTGGGTCGAGTTCAATCTTTTAAATGCAAACCAGAAAATATGCAAAATATCATGGCTTAACTGCATGATGATTGAGGTTGACTTCACTAACCTTTAGTTTGGCATTATCACAAACTAACCAACTCACCTTTTAACATCACAACTTTGTAACCCATCACCGCTCCTAGATTTAAGGTGACGACCTATCTTCCTTCTGCTTCACCGACCTATCGGTATACCACTGCGCTCTTCACTAATGGTTTATTATTTGCTATCAGTTTGCAGTACTTCTGTAGACGTATAAAATGACCATATTCCTAAATGAATATTTAATGTTCATTTTATTCTCCTTCCTATATTTAGTTAAATCTAATTTAATTAAATCATCCACATTCCTCTATTTAATTAAATATATTATTCAATTTATTTATTTAAATTCACTTAAGCCTTTTATATCATTTAATTAAATAAATCATTTTATCTAATTAAATCATTTCTCTCTATTTTTAATTAAATTTACATTTAATTAAATAAGTTCACCCCAAAAAAATAAATCTAATTTATTTAATCCTCCACTTGCAACCATAATTGAAATAAAGCAACTTATTTTAATTAAATCATATTATCCCTCACCCACTTGCATTTGCCTACATCTCCCACTTGCCTCCTAACCCTCTTCCTAAATTCTTCTAGAATCCATCTAATCCTGATCAATTAGTCTAAATCCTTCAAATATCTCATTTCCCTAAATTTGAGGTCACTTCTCAAATTTGGAGTAAAGTCTTCCAAAGGCATTAAAGCCTTTATTCCTTCAACAAGCTAACTTGTTGAATATCCCCAAATTTGGAAGGACTCTTACAAATTTGTCCCCAAAGTCTTTCAAACCAATAATGGTTAACTAACCCTTTGTGGCATGGTTAGAGACTTTTTGCCTAACTCAACCCTCATCTAACCCAGGGGTCTCATCAAGCATTCATTGCTTTGACCATGGTTATCTCCTTAACCCTTGCATAAGAGTTTACCCCTTGGGCAAAATCTTTATCCAATGGATAACCCTAACCTAACCTTAACCCTTACCTCCTAAGGTAACCATGAGGTCTTCTCAAGCATTTAATGCTTCATACATCTCCTCTCAAGCAGTCTTATGTTGACAATTGTCACCATTTCATTGGTGAGAATTGTAAACATGGATTGATAACTTTCAATCCCGACCCTTGATAATATCCTTCAATCCAAACCATCCATTTCCCTATTTCTCCTATAAATAGAGCCCTCATCCCTCCATTTTATCATCCAAGTCTTTAGCATCATACTTATACTCAATTTTAGCAAGCATCTAGCCTCTCTTTGCAATAGAAATAAATCTAATAATCATTTTAGAAGAATTTCTATCATCTTAGTTAAATCATATAACTAGTCTATCATGTTAGGATAGTATATTTGTACTAATCTTGTCATCTTATCATCTAGTTTAGTTCATTTGTTAGAATCATACATAGATAGGATGCATTCATACTAAATTTGATCTAAAATATCCCTCATTCTTACATTTTTCATCCCTAAGTAAATTTGCTCAGTGATTTTTCATCGGCGCGTAGGGAACATCTCTTAGCGCATCCGGTTAATACATCAGTGCATCCGGTCTATTGTTTAGCACGTTGGACTTATCTCTTAGCATGTAGGAACCCATCTTTAGCACATAGCATTTTTAAATATTTCTTGTAACTTTCAGCACCTGAATTTAACAGCCCAGTGCATCTGGCAAACAGTTTAGCACGTCGGGTCTTTTTGATAGCGCATCGTAGGTTTTTTGTAGCGCATCCAGTGCATTCTGTAGTGCATCATAGATAGAAAGCAGGAAATAATTTGTAACAGAAACCTCAAATTACAATTGTGGAAGTCCACAAAACCATCTTTTTTGTGAACTGATTAACTAGTTTTCTGCAGGTGACTAACCGTTTGATTGCAGGTTGGGAGGTTTATTTTTACTTAAGGATTGAAGTAGTTTAATTTTTTTTACTAACTTTGCTAAGTTAGTTAAAAATTTAAATTTCTTTCATTTCTTGTTTAACTAAAACTGAACTCACCTTTTACTTTGGATACCTAAAAAGAACAACAACAAAGAATATTTCTTGCTTTCTTAGGAGAAAATCTTCATTTTGGGCATCTAAAAAGAACCAACAAAATTTTATTTTTGCAAAGAGCTTTAAAAATAGCCTCACCATCCTTTGGTGTTTAAAAGGATGAATTTTAATTTTGCAAAGTAAAAGAACCTCACTTGTCAAATTCAATTCTAAGTAAAAGAGGGAAATTCTTCCCCTTTGTCGATTTATATTTGTTGACCAAGTCAAAATCTTTGCTTTGTTGACCAGGTTTCTTTTCACTAGATTAGACAACCACTGATTTGGGGCAATAAAATAAACACCATGCTTTTATGGAGCAATATCTCCATGTAGACTTTAACAAATCATTGCGATAAAAGGGTAAAAAGAACATTTGTGTGCCTTTCTTTGAAAGTGGAAGGTATATGTTCTCCCCTTAATTGGGTGATCAAAAAGCCAAACCACTCTTACGCTTTCAGTGTTTTAAAGCATTTTAAAATCCTTTAGCAGGCCTGCCCTCCTGAGGAGTTAACAAACTCTTAAAGCCATTCTTTGGCCGGTGTGAGGGGAATGACCTAAGTGGGGAACGACTTTGACACCAAGTGTTCCAACCCACTATAATCAAAAGTGGAATGTGACGAAAGTCCTTTTCAACGGTTGCACACAATGATCAGCCTTCCCCTAGTATCTTTACGATATGTAAAGCCTTTGTTCTAAAGGTTGGGAAGTCTCCTGGGGGAGTTTATCATCGACGACTGAATAGGAAGCCTGATTACGAACCTTAGCATTAGAAACTTTGAGCCTAGTCAATATCCAGACATTTGCAGTATCATAGTGCAAGGGTGGAGAAGAATCTACCCCCAAGATTACTCACCATATATCTCCCAAGATAACTACTCAATTGTGAATCAATTCACTTTGAGTTAATTTCTGGCAAAAGGCAAACAAACGGGGGACCCCTAGGGGGTGACAAGGCTATTTGAGCTGATGGAGTATTGAGACTAGTGGGCTATGGTATTGTCGATGACCCTTGAATAAAGAGTTTGACTGAATTGGATATTCTATATCAAAACTTGTTAAAACACTGGGGATTTGAACACATCCTCGCAGAATATACACTCTTTGTTTAGACTAAGGAAAATGGTTATCTCTTTTATTATGTGTTTTCATGTTATACTTTAGAAAATCATCCATCATAGTTGAGAAAAAAATAAAAATCACAGAAAAACCACCAAGACAAAACAACCAGGGCAGTTTAGCGCGTAAGAGCAACATCTTAGCACTTTGAAACCATCTTTTAGTGCATACAAGATTCAACATAGCACATCAGTTATGAATTCTAATGCATAAACATTCCCAACATTCAATAGTTCAAACCTTAGCGCTTGCTGAAAACAGCCTAGCACTTTGGAGCAACAAATTAGCGTGTTGAGATCAAACATTAGTGTGTTGAGGTCAAAAGATAGCACATTGGTAGGACATATTAGCGCATAGCTTTCAAAAAAAAATCAAAAGCAAACAATCTGAGTTAACGCGTAAAAAGGGCAGCTTAGCGCATTGAGATCATTGTCTAGTGCATTGGAGAAATTTGATAGCGCATTAGGTTTCTGGCTTAGCGCATAGCCAAAACTGAGAAAACATAAAGCAAAACAAAAACTTTTTTTGAAAATTCTAGAAACAATTTAGGAAGCCATTTTTCCTCACTCAAACTCTCTTAGACAAAAATTCAAAATCAGAGTATCAAAACTACTCCAAAAGCAAGATTTCTTTAGAACAAAGTTGTCAAAAGCCAAAAACTAGTCAAAGGATTAACACATCTTTCCTATTAGAATCAGGTAATGCCATCACACGTATCAAAAGGTCCTCCAATCAAACGGATTTTATTCCAAAAACATACTTGTTTCAAACTGAAAGTTGTCAAATCGAGTTTCCATATCTTGAGAGCTCTTATTCCATAACACTTGATGCACTTTGTCATGAGGGGGCATCTAAACCTTCATTTGATAAAAGTAGACTTAAGTTTCCAAACAAGATATCTTGAATCCAAAACAAATCAAAGGAAACCATTGATCACCTGTGCATGACTAATCCTCATATTCTGAGAAGAAAGAGTATTTATCACAACACCAAGTTAAGGAAACAACAACCTAGTTCTCACAAACTTGCTAAAAGGAATAGATTTTTATATAGCAATCCCAACTCTTCAAATCTCATCAAACATTCCTCTGTCATATGTGCTTGTATCTTCAAGACAAAACAAACAAATTTGATGAGGAACCATTGAGGAGTGGAGCATTCTGTCAAAAAGCGGCATTCAGCCAAGCTTGAATCGCGGAGGAAAAATCAATCTAGCTTTCTTCCCAGATGTTTGCATTACTTACAACGTACCTCAAGTAGAGCCACCAACTTCTGAACAAAACACAAAAGAGGAATTCGTTCCCTTTATCACATAAAGTTTCTATTAGATGCCTGCTATCACTCGCTCTCAATGAAATAAACAAAGCGAAACACAACTAGAGTCTAGTATGGGGCGAAGATTATCAAATCCCTTCGACTATCCAAATCTAGAAGACACGAAGATCATTGAAGAAATCCTTCAGGAATGCCAAGAAAGTGCCTCATTTCAAAGACTTATGGAAAGACTCATAGAGGCTGATAAAGAAAAATACCTACTCATGCTTGCAAGAAAAGGAGTTAAAATTTCTGAAGACTTTGATACAAACACTTTCAGAACAAGGTCTCAAATCTATACTTAACAAGAACAACAATGAGAAGAGGACACATGCAACCCTGAGCAAAACATACTTGAGCAAGACATACCCGAGTAAAACATCCCTGAGAAAAACATACCGCTACACATGCCATTCCAAACTAGAAACAATGAGAGGGAAAAACTCTTCCCTTGACAAACAAATGCACCCTTGGTTGCTCTTACACATCAAATGCAAATGCTGCAAAAAGAAATGCAAGACATGCAACAAGGATCAACAATATGGTATTCATTAAATGAAATTTGTCCTTACCCTTTTGACAAAAGATTAAACATGATACCTTTTCCCCCAAATTCAGACATTCCCAAATTCGACAAATATGATGGGAAAATCGATTCACGTGATCATGTCTGGGAATTTTGTACCATGAGCCTGGAATTTTCCCATGATGACACTTATTTAATGAGATTATTCCCAAGAATCTTGGGAGGGCAAACAATGGAATGGTTATCCAAAATCACACCTCCTGTCAGATCCTTTGATGAATTAGTCAACAAATTTATCACTCAATATTCCTACAACATTCAACATGCCATCACCATGCTAGATGTCTGCACTACCAAACAGAAGAACAATGAAACATTCATGGTGTTCCTTCAACGTTGGCGATGATTGGTCTCGAGATATCCTTGAGATGTGCCTGAAAAGGAAAAGATGGAAATTTTCATCGACAATTTGAATAGAGAGACGAGTTACATACTCAAACTCTAATGCATACCATCTTTTTCCAAATTGATTGAAAATGGCATCCAAGTAGAGGATGCATGTGTCAATAAAGGAAAATTGAAATTCTTCAAAGAAGGAATAAATTCATCCAACTCTCATTACAATAACCAAAACAACAATAACTTAGACAAATCTAGGTTCTGGGCCAGAAACAAAAATACTGGAAATGAAGGAGGAAACGAAGCTAATGATGTGAATTCCAAATAACCAGGGTTAGCTTTATCAGGAAATCCCCAGACTACCAAGAATCAAAAGGGTGCTAACCAAGGTACTAACGCTTATGCACCAACTACCAATTAAGATCACCTTAACACAAACAACACCAATAATGCCCAAAACAATAACACCAATCGAGGACCTAATACAAACTCATGAGGTAACACCAACAACTTTCCAAAACATGTCTACACACCATTAGGACAATCATTGGAGTCCGCATTTAGAGAGATCTTGGCAAAGAAAATTATCTCCTTACCAGCAATAAACAACTTTGAACCACAAGTCAAACCACCTTGGTGGAATGACTCACACTTTTGTGATTTTCATCGAAACAAAGGACATCAAACAAATGATTGCATGAGGCTGAAAAAAATTGTCCAAGACATGATTGATAGAGGTGATTTAATAGTCAATGGTCTCAAGACAAATGGTGACCATGGCGCCTTTAATAATCCTCTTCCAAACTACAACAAGGATGGAGCTTTGACCTCAAACAATACACATGGAGCTCGTATCAATCACATATACAATAACACCATCAATCATATATCAACCGATGACAATCAAGTAAATGCCATTACAATCAAGGACAAACACAAACATGAATCAATCAATGTAACCACCAGAGCTCATAAATATGTCTTGAAGGGGCATGCGTCAGTGGCAAACACCATACCCAAGATTCAATATGACCTGGTTAGTCAACTATGCAAAACTCCTGCTCAAATATCTATACCTGAGTTGCTGAAACTTTCACCAAAACACAAGGACATCTTGGAACAAGCACTCTTGGAAACAAATGTACCCCAAGATTTGGATACTGACAAATTCCAAGCCATGGTGGTTCACATGACAGGGCCTCATAATCTCACCTTTTCTAAACAGGATAATATTTCATTGAGCCATCCACACAATACTCCACTCCACATTGAAGTCTTGGTCTACAAGCATCGAGTCAAAAGAGTATTAATAGATGGAGGAGCTGGACTCAATATCTGTACCTTAAAACTTATCCGTGCATTAGGCTTCTTTGAGCAGTTTATTGAACCACACAAAAATATCACTAATAAAGCATATGATGATGAAGAAAGATCATCCAAAGAAACAGTGGTGTTGCCAATTCAAGTGGGACCAATACAAAAGGACACTATGTGCCAAGTCTTAGACATAGACCTCACATATAATATCTTATTAGGTCGACCTTGGATACATAAAATGCAAGAACTACCCTCAACTTATCACCAATGTGTTAAGTTCCCATACAATGGACAGGAAATTTCTATATCAGAAGATCATAACCCTTTTCAACATTTTAATGCTATGGGGGCAGCCCAAGACAGTTTGGTTCCACATAACAGAGAAAAACAAATTTCCTCAGCACCAGATCTTCAGCAAGAAAAGCCTAAATCTCTATCTATGGATTTCAAACAGAAAATGAAAATCAAAGAACAAGGCATGAGAGAATACTCTTTGGAACCCTTGTGTTTAATCAACTTACCAGCATTGCCTAAATCTCATGGGTTACCTTCAGCATCAACACATCAAGTAACATAGCCCATCACCAAGTTTGATGGCAAATTTATTCAACTAGGCACACTGACACATGAATCAAAAGAAAAGGACATCCTTAGTTGGCTATACAAGGACGAAGAAGAAGTCAGAGCAGCTACTATGGAAGTCACTATGCCAACACAACTGTATGAAAAATGCTACTTGATCATGCAACAAATGGGATACACTGGCAAAGGACCTATTGACAAGCGTGAGGAAGGTGTCACAAAACCATTGGATCCTCCTTCATAGTTTTCTAAAGACAAAATAGGATTGGGCTATGAACACGCTCTACCCCCAAAGAAGACACCAAATAAATATAAAAAAATTAGTGGAAAGCAAAGAATAAATACAAGGAGGATTCATGGTAGGAGGCACTATTTGAATCAATAGAAACAATACAAAAGGAATGTGAATACCAGGAAAAAGAGAAACAACATGAGGACTCATCCATTCAAACATAAGAAACACCTTGTGCAGAAATACATCATGTTTAGGAACTTGTTTCAAACAAAGAAGAATCACCCCCTGACAACATCACTACTCCCCAAAGAGAGACAATATATGAGCAGATGCAAAGAGTAGAAGCAGGATTTGATACAGAATCAGAGAAAACTATCAAATTAGTATCAATCATCAAAGACCTGTTTTCACCCTACAACATACCAGTCCACAACACTAAAAGAATCTGGGATAATACCTCTGAGACTGATTCAAATGAATATGAATGGGGCAATTGTTCCAATGTTACTGAAGATATTGCTACAAATGCCGTTCATACACTCCTTTCTCAAGAAGAACAAGGCACAGAGCCTGGAATACTTGACTTTGGTTCACAGAATATCTATTACACCAAGAAAAATGAACAACGACATTACGAGAAAGTTTACAAGAAAGATGATACTATAAAAGACCTCGACAAAATTATTAACTTATTTAATATCCCAGCCAACCTTGATGATACCTCCATCCTAACACTTACAACAGCTGAACTTGACCCACCCAATGACTCTTTACCTCTCATCTTTCTTGACCTCATAGACTGGGATGAACCGGAAATTCATGACATACCAATTTTCCCAAATGATGATTTTATTATCCATTACTTATGTACCGTCAACCCGGAAACAAACTCTAACAGTGAACAAAGTAATGAAATCTACAATCAGGGAAGTTCCAACTCTCTCAGTCTAAAAATGAACAAAATAAAGGATCTACTGCTGAAAAACAGTCAATGGCAGCACTAGATCACAAAAAAGTAAAAATAAAGGACGAATCTGCAGGTGAAAACCTTTTTGAGGCACCTAAAGAAGGGAGACTTGACACTCTTCCTGAACATTATCAGGAGTGATCACCCATATTGATTAAGCCCACTCAATCAATCAACATTGGTGCAACAGAAGCAACTAAAAACATACACCTAGCAAAATCTTTGACAAAGGAAGAAAAATTAGAGTTTATCCAATTTTTCAAAGAAAAGAAAATCAATTTTGCTTGGTCATATCTAGATATGCCCAGGATTAATCCACACTTAATCATGCATCAATTATCCATTGCTTCAGGAGCCAAGCCACTTAAGCAAAAATTGAGAAAGATGAATGCACATGTAGCACTCATGATCAAAGTTGAGCTAAAGAAACTATTAGATGTCGGATTTATTCGACCTATCGACTATGCTGAATGGATTTCCAACATTGTGCCAGTTTCAAAACTAGATGCCAGTATCCAGATATGCACCAATTTTAGAGATGTCAACAAAGCCTATCCAAAGGATGACTTTCCTTTGCCCAATATTGACATAATTGTAGACCTCACAACAGACCATGCAATTCTATCACTAATGGGCAGTTTTTCTGGCTATAATCAAATCAAGATAGCTCCAGAGGATCAAGATAAAACAACGTTTACCTATCCTTGGGGAACATATTGTTGGAATGTCATGCCTTTTGGCTTAAAGAATGCAAGGGCAACTTATCAACGAGCAATGACAACAATCTTTCATGACATGATGCATACCTTCAGGGAGGACTATGTGGATGATTTACTAGCTAAGCCATTTACTCGAGCAAAACATCTAGACATATTAGAGATTTTTTTTGAAAGATTGGAGAAATTTCAAGTCAGGCTCAACCCTAAGAAGTGTGTCTTCAGGGTTACATCAAGCAAGTTATTAGGCTAAATTGTCTCAGAAAAAGGCATTGAAGTAGATCCAGCAAAGGTACGAGCCATCATGGAGATGCCACCACCTAAGAACATAAGTCAACTCAGATCCTTGCAAGGATGACTCCAGTCAATAAGGCAATTTATCACTCAACTAGCAGATAAAAGCCTAACCTTCAATCATTTGCAACATAAAAATTTACCATTCAGATGGGAAGCCAAATGTGCAAAATCATTCTATCAAATCAAGCAATATCTAATGAACCCACCAGTTCTGGTACCATCCATAGAAGGGAAGCCACTTATTCTCTACATATCAATAACAAACATATCATTGAGGGCACTATTAGCACAAGAAAATCAAGAAGGAAAAGAAAGAGATATCTATTACATCAGTAGAACTTTGAATGGATATGAGCTCAATTATACATTCATTGAGAAGGCTTGTTTAATAGTGGTATTCACTTCTCAAAAATTTTGACAGTACATGCTAGCTCACACAATCAACCTAGTAGGAAAAAATGATCCTCTAAAGTACTTACTCAGCAAAGCATCTCTCACAGGACGATTGGCTAAATGGGTGATGATTCTCAGCGAATTTGATATCCACTACATAGAGCATCGAGCTATCAAAGGACAAGTGATTGCAAACCAATTAGCTGATGCACCACTACCAGATAAACAACCAACGGAGATTGAATTTATAGATAGGGATGTTCTTACTCTTACCACCAAACAATGGATCCTATAATTTGATGGTTCCTACACTCAACATGGCTCAGGTACTGATATATTGTTCATCACTCTCGAAGGACACACCATACCATGATCATATAGACTCATGTTTCCATGCACAAATAACATTGCTGATTATGAGGCACTGGTTATAGGAATCAAAATGTCCGTGGAATGGAGAATCACATTATTAAAAGTCTACAGAGATTCACAACTAGTCATAAATCAGATCAACAATGACTATCAGATGAACGATGACAAGTTGCTACCATTCAAACGAATGGTGGATGATTTCAAACAACATTTTGTACACATCACCTTCGAGCAAATACCAAGGTTGGACAACAGAGCAACTGATGCAATGGCTACTATCATTCAATGCTACAAATTTCAGAACAACAGAGTCATTACAAGTTTTTGGTAGAGCAACTATTTTCCCCAGCCTATGACAATTCCGCATCCCATATTATCTATACCCTAACCGGTTTAGACTCTCCATTATACAGAACAATATACCACTATCTCAAAACCAATACCCTACCCATTGACCTATCTCAAAATAAAAAATGCAACTTTATCCGGCAAGCCACCCATTATACCCTCACTGCTGATACTCTTTACTGTCGAGGTCTAGATGGTACTCTTCTTTGTTGCCTTGATCATAACGAATTTGACTCTGCTTTACAAGAGCTTCACGAAGGTATCTGTGGCACACATTCAAGTGGTCCTACTCTTGCTAAAAAACTTCTAAGAATGGGATATTACTAGTCGACAATGGATAAGGATTCTTATCATTTTGCAAGGAAATGTCCTAAATGCCAAATCCATGGCAATCCTATACATGCACCAACACAGGAACTGCAACCATTCACAACATCCTGGCCTTTTTGCCAGTGGGGACTAGACTTAGTAGGCAAAATACACCCTTCATCTTCAAATGGACACAAGTTCATTATCACTGCAACAAAATACTTTACCAAATGGATTGAAGTGGTCCCCATGACCACAGTGACTGAAAAACAAATTGCCTCTTTCATTCTTAATTATCTGATCTGCAGATATGGCATTCCAAGTTCCATCATCACAAATAATGGATGACCTTTCAAAACCCAGGATGTTTGAGAACTATGTGAATGATTCAAAATCCAACATCGTTTATCTACACCTTACTACCCATAGTGGAATGGTCAAGCCGAGGCATTCAACAAAACAATATTGAAAATCCTCAAGAAAATAGTGAATGATGCAGGAAAAGTTTCGCATGTGCAACTCAATCCAGCACTTTGGGCATACAAAACTAGCATCCGCACACCTACAAGAGCTATGCCATATTCATTGGTGTATGGATCAGAAGCAATTTTACCCCTAGAGGTAGAAATCCCATCTCTTAAAGTATCTTTGAAAGGCCTCGTTCCAGATGAAGAGTATCAAGTAAACCAACTGCAAGAGCTAGAACTTCTAGATGAAAAGCGACAACATGCCTATACTCACCTCAAAGCATATCAGCAATGCATGTGATGAAGCTACAATCACAAGGTCATCCCTAGGATTTTTAAAATTGGTGATCTAGTACTCAAAGAAAATCCCAGAAATCAACAAGATCGGGAAAAGAAAGGGAAATTTGAACCTAACTGGTTGGGTCCCTATGTCATCATATCAGCCTATGGATCAGGCGCCTATCAGTTAACAAATTCAGAAGGAGATGTTATCGATGAACCAACTAACAAAATGCATTTGAAGAAATACTATACTTAAGTAGTCTAATGCACGAAAAAGTCAAAAAACAAAAACAAAAAACAAAAATCCAAAAATCCAAAAAAATAAAAAAATCCAAAAAAGCAAACAAAAAGGTGCAATAAAAACAACTGGTGAAAACCTGGCAATAGGCGTTATTGTGAGAGGACAGCTCCTCTATCTATCTTTACTCTCGAGCTTTTATATCCACAATCAAGCACTACCAGCCATCGCCCAACATTTTATCAAAATAGCATTATCTAGGATATACTTAGCGTAGTCACTATCCTAGTTTATTCAAAAAATCATTTCATCATATCCCACCATGGCTTGGTAATCATTGTACATATCCACGTCAGGAGGTAAATTTAGCTAGGGGCAACATTGATCAACATTCCATCCTAAGTCAACACTCATAGCAGACCAGGAAAATCAAATCAACACAAACAAACAAACAATCACGAGAACAAAACATTGATGTACTTAACAGATTCACAACACATGATGGATGATTTTCTGAAGTATAAAATGTTTGCATCTTGCATGAAGTTTTGACTATTTTTGCACTTGAACTTTTTTTGAACTATTGGATCCTCTAAATTTTCTCAACAATGCATCAAGCTAGAGAAAGTAATTGGGACTCCAATATCTGAGCCAATCACTTGTACGGTGCAAATACTTGTCTCGAGACATGATTCAAAGCATATCACTGAAGACATGGTTCCACTTTGCGCATACAACTAGTTTAATCTTGTCTATTTATACACAAGCCACACTCAGTTCATCTTGGTTCAATTATACCTCGATGCTTGTGCCATCTTGCAAAATAAAAAATCATGTAAATTTTTCTTGGGTCATTATGGTTCAATTATACCATTATGCTTGTATAAATTCTCAACATGTCCCAGCAGCTCAATGATGATAAACACAAAGAAAGCAACAACATGTGACTATACAGAAATGACAAATGAAAGAATGAGGATGATCAATAAGTTGCATATCATTTACAATTAGTTGCATGTCTTTTCGAAATTAGTTTCACATCATTATCATACATCTTATTTTCAAGATACATCTCACAGCATATCATTATCATACATCTCATTTTGAAGGTACATCTCACATCATATCATTATCATACATCTCATTTTCAAGATACATCTCACAACATATCATTATCATAAATCTCATTTTCAAGATACATCTCACATATCATATATAAAGCATCATCGCATCATTATCCATCAAATATCAAATCACATGCATCTATCTAAACATCACATCATCATCATAGAATCATCAAAAATCATATATAAAGCATCATCCATCAAACACATCACATATGGATCAAAGAAAATGGTTTCATATATATCTCACAAATGATCAAGTATACAAAATATGTCATGTCTATCCCAAATACAAAAAATGATCAAAATGAAATAGAGACAAGGTCTCTCAGGTATGACTATTTCCTGAGGGTGACGGTCTCGCGGTAGATGTCCTAGCACCTGGATCTCCAGGTGGATCCTAACAAGTTGGCCTACTCACACCTCTGCTCTCTATCCTTGAAGCTGTCTGCCTAGATCAACTAGATCTCATCGCCGTAAAACTAGGAGCTCTGCACTCCCTAGGAACCAGATCCTCATACAACCGCTGGTAGTACTCAACCTCCTTGGCTGTATACTGCATCTCCCTCAAAGTGTCTCTCATCGAGCCACCAACCATCTCTCTCTCCAAACTATCTGCCCGAGCCTCCGCTCGACCCAAGCGCTCCAAAATTGTATCATGCTCTGTGGTCAACTATGTAATCTGACGCTGATGCGCCAATAACTATGTCTGGAGATGTTGCATTGACATCTATAAGGATCTAATTTGAGCATCCTCTCCGTGAGTGGGAATCCAAATTTGGAGGGGTACCTATTTTGTGGTACCCCCTGTCCCTCTCCTTGTCCTTGACAATGGTGGGGGTAGAACATATGATCTCCTCCTCTTAGTAGGCCGTCTAAAATCATTCGTCCCACCCACCATTGCTATAACCTCTCCCGCTCACCCACCACCCCCATCTCCAATCGACAAACCTCCCTTGCCTCTATCCTCCATGACTCGCCGCACTACTCTCTCAACCCGTATCCCTCTATCCACACCAACTCCACCTCTATCTCCTCTCCCTCTATCTCCACGCTGACCTGGGCCACCTCCTCCACCATCTCCATTGTCACCTCCTCCACCATCCCCACCTCCCTCATCAAACTCCTCTCCCTCCTCTCTCCATCTCCCTAGCCTCTTCGGCTGCTCATCCATATCCTTATCAAAAGCAGGAATCATCTTCGCTGGATCAGATATCCTGGCTACAACATGAGCCACAAAAAGTGCTACGAACTCGTCAGTCATCCCCACATCCACTACCCCATAGGCATAGTCCCATATCTGGCTGGCTAGGTGCATATACTCCTCAACTGCCACAATGCTATCAATGGTGGGTCCCCACTCTGGCACATCCTGCCTCCGTCAAGCATATAAGCATGCTCCCTATGGTATCCCCTACTGTCGTCCATACTGTCGCTGAACTCGGCTATGCAGGAATCTCTCAATACCTATCAAAAATTGGGACATATAGACATAGGGAATCTCCATCCCATCCTCCTCCCACACCTCGCACTCCATATATGGTCTCCAAACAACTATATCTATATCATCAAGCACCCTCCTCCAATGCTCTAGTTTTCCCAGTTTACGTTGGACAACTATACTTTGTATCCATATGCATAGGCCCATCCAACTGGCCTAGCCTTGTCTGCAAGTGGCCTCGCTATGGGAATGTGTTCCCATGCCCATACTTGTAACAAGGTAACCCCAACTGATAAAATCCCATACCCCAAGTATACCACTTGATGCAAGTCCCTATATAAGTGGGCCAACATAGCAGACCCCCATGCAAACCGGTGACCCTGCGTCACCATGTCCTCCAAAACCAACCCCTGTCCCACTGCCAGTCCCTTCGACCTATATTCGAGACATAAGAAGCCACCTATGAAACCTACCAGTATTGATGGTAGAGGGGCGTAATCCAAATCAATAAACTCCTACCAGGGGATCTCATAACCGCAAATCATATCATCCTACAGAATCCGGCGAAGGGCCTTTGTCCCACCCTCCTCCGTCTGTTCATATGACAATAGTGCACCTACCACGGGAATCCAGAAAATCCGGTAGCAATCCTCAGGTGTCACTATAATCTCACCTATCGCCAAATGAAAGTTGTTGGTGTCACTATGCCACCTCTCTGCCAAAGCTATCAATAAACCTCGATTAATGATATACCAGGGCATCTCTAACAAAGAGGATAATCCACATCTCTCAATGATGTCCTTGTCTGCCCGTGTCAATTGTGGAATCAAAGACCACGGTCTTGGAAATCACTCTCGCGATTGCACAACCCCAAGCCGCTCTTGTCACAAGCAAAACATGTTCAATATTAGTTCCACTATTATATCAATAATCCATATCAAAACATTATATCCACATGAACTTGAAACATTGAAAAAAAAATTAAGTTTCACATCATATCCAATCCATATCAACATCAGATCATATCAACTTGAAACAATGCAAATCAAATCAAGTTATCTATCAAATCCATATCAACTTGAAAAACAAATCAAGTTTCACATCCATATCAACTTGAAAAATAACTCAAGTTTCACATCCATATCAACTTGAAAAATAACTCAAGTTTCACATCCATATCAACTTGAAAAATAACTCAAGTTTCACATCCATATCAACATCAACTTGAAACACTGAAAATCAAATCAAGTTCATATCAAACATCGATATCAAAATCCACATCATATCAAATCCATATCAACACCAGGTCAACATCAACTTGAAACATTGAAAAACAAATCAAGTTATCTATCAAATCCATATCAAAAATCCATATCAAAACACCATATCAGAATTCATATCGGACAATTTATCAAAACAACACACAACAAGCACGCAGATTGACTATCGCACCCATCCCGAAAAAAATAAAAAAATAAAAAAATAATTGGCAAACACCTACCTATCTTCCTTCTGTATGCGGGAAAAGAGGGTTGATAGAACTCAATATGTGAAAATATTCCAATAGACTTGTCCACACACACACACAGGACTTCTTGGTGCAAGCTATGGAGTCATGAAGTATAACTCAGCTTCCCAAGGTGGGTCCCATGGTTCTCTATCTTACAATGTCCCTCAAACCAATATTTTTTCTCTCAGGTCACTGAGCAAAATGGTTTAGGGATGGAAAATGTAAGAACGAGGGATGCTTTGATAGATTTTAGAATGAAATGCATCCTAAGCTATGCATTATCTTAAAATGCAATAAACTAGATTATAAGATGACAAGGTTAGTATGAATACTATCCTAGCATGCTATATTAGTTAATGATTTAAGCTAATGATAAAGAAAGTATTCTAAACATGCATATTTAGACTAATTCCTAGTTAAAAGAGAGGCTAAAATGATGAGTATATATAAAATGTAAAAGATTGAATGTATTTGAGCATAAGTATGATACTACAAACTTGGATTCTCTATATAAATGGAGGAATGAGAGCTCTATTTATAGCAAAAATAGGGCAATGGATGGTCAGGATTGAAAGGGGTTATCAAGGGTTGAGTTTGAAAGTTGGGAATCCATGTTTGAAATTGGCACCAATGAAATGGTGACAATTGGCAACATAAGACTGGTTGAGAAAAGGGGTTGGAGACATTAAATGCCTGAGAAGACCTCATGGTTATCTAGAGGGTAAGAGTCAAGCCTAAGTTAGGCTTACCCATTGGATTAAGAGTTAATCTAAGGATAAACTCTTGTGCAAATGATTAAGAGATAATCATGGTCAAAGCATTAAAGGCTTGATGAGACCCTTGGGTTGGATGAAGGTTAAGTTAGGCAAAAAGTCTCTAACCATGTAAGAGGGTTGAATTAACCATTAATGTTTTGGGAGACTTTGGGGATATTAAGTGGTTGAAGTTTTGAAGCCTTTAATGGTTATCAAAGACTTTAAGGGTTTGACAAGTGACTTCCCTTTGCTTAGGGATGTGACAAAGTTTAGAAGATGGGTTAGGTTAATATAGAAGCGATTAGAAGAGTCTAGAAGGGATTAGAAATAGGTTTTAGAATGACAAGTGGGAGATGTAGGATTTTGCAAGTGGATGGAGGGATAATAGGATTTAATTGAAATAAAATTAATTTAATTCAATTTGGTTGTAATTTGGGGAAATTAAATAAATTAGATTTATTTAATTTAGGATAACTATTTAATTAAATTTGAATTTAATTAAAAGTGGATAGGGGGGATTTAATTGAATAAAATGATTTATTCATTAAATGGTACAGTGAATTTAATTTAAATAAATTGAGTAATTTACTTAATTAAATAGAGGAATGCAGGTAATTTAATTAAATAGAGAAATGAACATAAAATATTCATTTAGGAATATGGTCATTTTTATACGTCTACACCTTCCACTCAAAATCCCTCACAAAATCCTATTTTCTCCCGCATTTTCTGCCTACGCGCTACAAACTTTTATCTATGCGCTAAGCTGCTACCTATGCGCTAGCCAAATCCCGCCATGTGCTGTCAACTTTACCCTATGCGCTGAAAGTCACCTATGCGCTACCCTATTCTACCCTTGCACCACCCCTTTAACCCTATGTGCTAGAAAACCCCGATGCACTATCCTAATCCACCCATGCGCTGCAACCCTAACCCTATGTGCTAGGTTTTACGTACGCACTATCTTATTCCACCCATGCACAACCTTGTTGACCCTATGCACTAGGTTTCACCTACGCACTACCCTTTCCCCCCTAAGCACTAGCCTGTTAACCCTCTATGCTAAAAGTCCTAGATGCGCTATCCTAAAATTCCCATGCGCTACCCAACCCAACCCAAACGCTACCCTAGTTTTTAACACTCTACACGCTACCTTTTTTATCATATGCGCTAGGGTGTAGACCCTACATGCTAAACCATTACATTTCGTGTTAAAAAATGAAAAACATGACAAAAAATGATGGAGCAAAAAGTAAGAAGGGGCAAAAATTGATGACTTACTGGTGGTCCATATGTGGTGGGCCTCCAGTACCTACCAATGCGTGCGAATCAATGAGAAGCATGGGGAACCGACATTTTGTCTTTCTCTCCAAATGTCACTTTCTCCAAAGTCAACAAGCACAAATGATACAAATGAAACCACTTTTTACCTTTTTATAGGGTAAACAGAAATTAGGGTTTAGTGGTGGAACATGTAAATTGCTCGTGGTCTCACTTCTAATCCTAACAAACATCATTATCGGGAGATGAATCAAATTAACATATTCAACACAGACAAAATTTTAAAATGCGATGAAATTTATCAACAATTGTCAAAATCACATCAAATTTTCATATTTTGATTCATCTCCTGAGGGGGCATTATCAATAGCATTTATCAAATCTGGGGCATGACATGAACATCTCAATACACGACATCGCACTGATCATGATCAAATTTTGATGACACATCAGTTTTCCTTGAATCAACATGTGCACACACGTCACTTCAAAGAGGGGCAAAATGTAGACGTATAAAAATGACCATATTCCTAAATGAATATTTAACGTTCATTTTATTCTCCTTCCTATATTTAGTTAAATCTAATTTAATTAAATCATCCACATTCCTCTATTTAATTAAATATATTATTCAATTTATTTATTTATTTAAATTCACTTAAGCCTTTTATATCATTTAATTAAATAAATCATTTTATTTAATTAAATCCTTTCTCTCCACTTTTAATTAAATTTACATTTAAATAAATAATTTGACCCCAAATAAATAAATCTAATTTATTTAATCCTCCACTTGCAAACATAATTGAAATAAAGCAATTTATTTTAATTAAATCATATTATCCCTCACCCACTTGCATTTTCCTACATCTCCCACTTGCCTCCTAACTTTCTTCCTAAATTCTTCTAGAATCCATCTAATCCTAATAAATTAGTCTAAATCCTTCAAATATCTCATTTCCCTAAATTTGAGGAGGTCACATCTCAAATTTGGAGTAAAGTCTTCCAAAGGCATTCAAGCCTTTATGCCTTCAACAAGCTAACTTGTTGAATACCCCCAAATTTGGAAGGACTCTTACAAATTTGTCCCCAAAGTCTTTCAAACCATTAATGGTTAACTAACCCTTTGTGGCATGGTTAGAGACTTTTTGCCTAACTCAACCCTCATCTAACCCAGGGTTCTCATCAAGCATTCATTGCTTTGACCATGGTTATCTCCTTAATCCTTGTACAAGAGTTTACCCCTTGGGTAAAAGATTTATCCAATGGATAACCCTAACCTAACCTTAACCCTTACCTCCTAAGGTAACCATGAGGTCTTCTCAAGCATTTAATGCTTCTTACATCTCCTCTCAAGTAGTCTTATGTTGACAACTATCACCATTTCATTGGTGAGAATTGTAAACATGGATTGATAACTTTCAATCGTGACCCTTGATAAGATCCTTCAATCCTAACAATCCATTGCCCTGTTTCTCCTATAAATAGAGCCCTAATCCCTCCATTTTATCATCATACTTATACTCAATTTTAGCAAGCATCTAGCCTCTCTTTGCAATAGAAATGAATCTAATAATCATTTTAGAAGCATTTCTACCATCTTAGTTAAATCATATAACTAGTATATCATGTTAAATAGTATATTTTTACTAATCTTGTCATCTTATCATCTAGTTTAGTTCATTTTTTAGAATCATACATAGATAGGATGCATTCATACTAAATTTGATTTAAAATATCCCTCATTCTTACATTTGTCATCCCTAAGTCACTTTGCTCAGTGATTTGAGAGAAAAGGCACTGGCTTGAGGGATCTTGTGAGATAGAGAACAATGGAACACCCCTTGGGAAGTTGAGCTATTCCTCATAGCTCCATAACTTGCACCAAGAGTCCCATTGGTGTGTGGGCAAGTCTTTGAATAATTTTCATAATTCAAGTTTCATTGAACTGCTTTTCCCACATACAACTTCCGTCAAGCCTCTTTTACTTTTTGCCAATGAGGTTCCAGTTTGCATAGGACCTCAAACCTTCTTTCCTAAGTCACCTGTTGTGACTATATCATCATCAAAATAGCCAACTTGAAGATCTAACGTTAACACCAATCTTCTTGAATGACAGACCAGTTGGCTTATTTTGTCTTCCCTTGAACCGATTGAACCTTGATCATCTATCTATGATGTTGCTTCCATGTTGTTTTCAAGGCATCACCTTTTCTACTGAGATACACTACTCCACCGGTTAGTGTTAGTCATCAATGACAAATCTCAACAAATATATAGGTTCACTGGATTAACCAGTTTTGTCAATATCTGTAATGCCAATAGTAAATTTTCTTCACAATGCTTGAATGATGAATATGCAACCTTGAGGATATCTAGAAATGATTGATAATGAATTTGATGGATGCATGAATGCTCTACATAGCTTGTGGACATTGAAATTACTTGATAATGTCTTTATATAGGGTTCCCTAGGTAATTTACTTATTAGGCTAACCTCAACTGATCATATGTAGCCACGATGATCAATTTCCATTGGGGAAATATAGTACCTACCCCAATTCAAATTTGGGCCCCACTGAGAGAGAACATGACATTTTAAGGTGCCATGGTCCAAACTAGGGCATTCCACGCCCTGGTCCCTTTGCAAATAGGACTCAAATAAAGTGCCAAGGAGAAGGGTACCTCACCATGGGACCGACCAACGAGTGTTCATGGCCTCAAAGCTGGAGAATAAGGTTGAATCGAACATAGAGAGGGGACGATGGAAAGATACACTAAAGTGGGAGCCCAACACGGGGTGTAAATTGAATTAGTGATAATTTACGATGCTAGATTTAGCTGCAACTTAAATGAGAATATGATCCTATTCAAATACTCATGGTAAAGTAAATGAAAGATGAGAGAGAGGAGCAATTAGGAGTAAGATCACAAGCAAATAAGACATCATTGATTTCAACTAATTAAGCTCCAAATATTAGGATCTTAACTCACATAATCACATGCAAGAACACAAAAAACATGAAAAAAGACAAAAAAGGCAAACAAAGACAAATAAATATAAAATACACATAACATAAAAGATAAAAACCCAAATAAGACCTCAAGTCAACTAGCTGAAGAGACCTTGATAATTAAAATGTATCAACCATTAATATCATTCTTGAAATTCCATCGCAAGGATAGAAGAAATCACATAAAAAATAACAAGAGAATGCATCAAATCATGAACCACAAATAGCCAAGCTATGAGATCATGAAGAGAAGAAAGGATGAACATGGATATCACAAGCTATCTATGTTTTGCTAGGTGATCCATGAGAGGAAGAGAAAGATATAACATGCATATCATGAGCTATTTGTATTTTTCTATATGATCCATGTTGGGGAGGAGATTTAGACAAGTTTAGCTATGGTTTGCTAGTTCCACTCTTTTGGAATCCAAAAACACTGAGAGGGGGGGGGGGGGAGGGGCGGGGGGTGAATCAGTGTTCAACCTGTGTAAGAATTTATGAACTTATTGCTAATCAATCAGATGACATAATATAAAATTAAAGTGCATAAACAAATCAACACCAGAAGAAATACCATATCACAAATATTTGTACGTGGAAAACCATGTAAAAGGAAAAACCACAATGGGTCTAGTACCCACAATATCTATATACTTGATCAAGGTATACAAATATTACATAGAGGGATATGCATATGCATACAGACTTATCGCCTAGAGTTCACTACTCAAATACACATATATGAAAGTCTCATTGACTTACAAAGCATTATAGAATGATTTAAAATAATATTGAACTTAAATGATGCATATGATCATGCTGGATAAGTTCTGGTTGTATCTCCAAGATCCTTAATTGAACCAGTGATACTGATACTTTGTTCTGCTACTAGTTGGAATTATGCACGTGCAACTGCACACATATGCTAACATTCGCTCATCAATTCACACACTATCAATCTCTGACTTTTTTGCATCTCAAGTTGAATCGTATGAATGTATGTAATCCATCACTAACTGATGTCTCTTAAATACCCTTATAACTTGTAACCTGTTCATCATGTCAACCTTCACAAAGAAAATAAACCTATCGGCTTCCTCCTAGATCATAAATTATATTACAAATTATCTTGATGATCTTATTTGATGTCGGTCTAGCACGCTACCTTACATTCCTCAAATGAATTTACCAGGTTCCATAATATGAATTACCAGTACCAAGAATAACCGATTAACAAGTGTAAACCATAGGGTGTATACCGATTGGCCTTAACTAGACAAAATGATAAAGTGATGAATCCAAATGAAGATATACCATCTCTAGAAGATGAGTTTTCATCAATGACAACCCATAATGCAATTCACCTCAGAAGGTGACTACCGGATGAGTGTCAATTGCCAATAATCTCCCCCTTTGGCATTCATGGCAACACTCATGTGTAAAATGATATTATCTTTGAAAGTGCTCCCCCTTTCCTCTACATCCATGCAGCTGTTTACATTTGTACTCTCCCCCTATGATATTCATTAATTTTTCACTATACTACTCCCCCTTTGACATCAATGACAAAGCTGGGTGAATATATACAAGAAAAAACTGTGTACAAGTGATTTACATATATATGCCGGTCTCTATACATATTTAAAAATGTCTGCATACAAAGTCCCTAGAAATGAAAATTAAGTATCCCACCCTTGCTTAAGTGAGTCTAGAATGGAGTTTAACCCATTCAAGAGTCTAGCATAGTATTTAATAGCCTAGGATTCTGTCGGATCCTCCTGCTGCATATTTGCTATACACTCTATTTTATGACAAAGCAGGTTGTCTAATTGGGGACCTATAAAGTTCCAAAGCTCTATGGCTCTCCTTATCATATTGTCCATTTCCTTTTCTAACTTTTATATTTGATCCAAGACTGCCAAAACTGGACCTTCAAGAGAACTTGTTAGGTTTGATGGCGGATTGTAAGCATGTGAAATTTGAAGTTGTTGGCCTTTACAATCCATAATCTATTTTTCTAGGGAGGTAGTGAGCTCTGAAAAAACTAGACAAGTTTTATATA
The DNA here is from genome assembly GCF_030272615.1 of Cryptomeria japonica. Taxonomy (NCBI): domain Eukaryota; kingdom Viridiplantae; phylum Streptophyta; class Pinopsida; order Cupressales; family Cupressaceae; genus Cryptomeria; species Cryptomeria japonica. Next base: position 144,227,878 of record NC_081408.1, on the reverse strand, counting down.
CTTTACCTCGTTCTGCTAAGGCTTCATCAATAGATTGTAGACATGTGTGAAGTTTTGCCTTTTCAGTTGATATCATCTGCAAAAAGTTTTGCTTTCTAGCCTCAAAACATTTGTCTTTTGCCTCAAGTGCAGAAATTATAACTAAAGAATCATATTGTTTAGGATTGTACTCAATTATTCGCTGAAGTTTCCCAAAAGAGCTTGAGATCCCATCTGCTTAAAATTACGATACAAGCCGGTTCAAAACATCAAAAGTGGACTATATCAATTGCTTGTCCTTAGATTCTTCTTGTGCTAATGCCTGACTCGCCTGAGCTTCGAGTGCAGCTGTAGCCAGTACCTTTTCTGCCAATGACATCAAGTGGTAAGGCTTGTCAAAATTGATAGAGAATCCTGGTATTTTCCCTTTGGTTTTTGTTAAAGATGTATCAATTGCTAATCCAGAAGGGAAATCTGACTCTACCCTTTTGCCTTAGTCTTTAGCAGATGTCTTCAGAGGTGTATCTATCAGTTCTTTGTCTGTTGAAGTCTACATCTCATGTGTAGTGTTGGGTTTGCCACTTGATGTATCACTCTCTTTTGGTGCTTCATCTGATTCCTTTCCTTATGTGTCTTTTTATTTTATAACCTCTTCCTCAACATCTTGTACATTTGTTTCTGGAGGATTCTGAGTATCCTCAATGTGAAAATTTGACTCATGAGCCGGTGGAGTAGTAACCGGTGGATTAGTTTGCACATTTTGTTCTTCTTTTGTTTCCAGTTCCTTATCCTTTAGTAATTGAATGTTTTGAGACTGTACAAAGTTAGGACTTAGCTCATATCCATGGCTCAAAATAATTCTCAACCATATATCTTTTGTTTCTTTCCGGATCTCTTCATATTTTTCCAACATTAAGTTGTTTATCCGGTGTTTAGGTTTAAATTCTGTCAGACCTATCTTATTTATTAAATTTTTAACCTCTTGTGGAGTAATGGATGGACAAAGATTAACCAATTTTGTTTCCTTCATCTATTTGTCCAGATTCTGTGCATATAACTTTCTTGTTTCTAATCTATCATATAGTTCTTTGGGCAAAATTTTCTCCAATTCTATCAATGTTTAACTAAATGAATCAAGATATAAAAAAATGGCCTCTTCTAACTATTTCTTATCCTTTTCATCAAATTCATCATAAAATATAGAAATGTTTTTCAGATTGCCATTATTAATGATTTGATCTATAATTTCTTGAGCATCTAACCTCTTTTACTTACCAGTTCTCCTCTTAGTTTCTGGTTTAGATTAATCATCTCCTTTGGGCTTCCTTTTGTGTACAATGGTAATATTAGGAGTCTTGTTGGGTTGCTCCTTCTCCAGTTCCTTATTTTGATCTTCCTTTTTATCTCTGGAGGGTTTTCCTCTGACAACTCTTGCAAAAATACCTTTCTTCTTAGGAGCTTGTTTGATTTCTTCTTCTGACTCTGTCTCCTCTGAAGATACTGCAACATATTCCCTTGTTGGGTTTTGTTTTCTTTTCTTTGCTTCCTTAGGCTTAGGACTAGTAGGCTTGTAGTATGGTCCTTCCTATTATTTAGGTGGTTCGGGTGTGACTAGGACAACATTAGATGTGGCCTGAGCTACTTTATTTTCCTCTCTCTCCTCTTTTCTCTTCATTTTCTGCTCTTCTTTTCTTCGGGCTTCAAGGATTTTGACCTTTTGTTCTACTTCTACCCTTTCATGACCTTCACTACTTTTTTTCTCAGCTACAATTCTTGTCATTTTCCTTGTGATGTTGGGTGCAACCTGTTCCTTGTGGAATTTTAGTCCCTTCTCTTGTGCAGTGCCAATTTTTTCTTCTTTTTCATCAACTGGAGTTGTGAGTAGATGTTGTGCATATCCATCAAGTGTGACCGCATCTACCTCATATCCCATTGGCATAATCCAGACTGTCTGGGGCATGACTGCCTCCATCATGTATTCATCCTTATTAACCATGAAGCAGATTGTGTCCTTATATTTCTCCATTATTTATTTAGTAATCCTTACCCTATTCTTCATCTCTTCTTGAAGTTTTTTGAAAAAGGCCCACAAATTAGCCTTCTGCTGCTTGTCTCCCTACCAGTCTAGTATTTGTGCTATTTGAGTTGCAACTGGTCTATCAAATGCCCACTGAATTATTCCATAACTGAGTACCATATTTAGAAAGTAAAAGGTTAACCATATAATCAAAGAACCATACCGGAATGCATTCTTCTTATCTTGCTTGATCTTTCAAAGGTTGGTCATCAATTTCTTGACCATCACACTACATAAGTCATAGTGTGCATCTCTCTCACCATCTGATATGCAATGTGAATGGTGGTTCTAGAGACTAAGTTCAATCAGTTAGATTGATAAACCTTATAGCCAATCACTATTGCAGCAAATTTCACATCAAGATCCATAATATCATCAGCCTGCATTGATCTGCCATCATACGTTACGCCGGTGAGTTTGCATACATCTGTGTTTGATATTTGTTGAAGCCTTGTCATATCTCTAACCTTGTAGAGGCATTTGATATTCTTGGTCACTTCTTCTGTTATCATGTATGGCCGATCCAACCATAAGAATTCCCCATGAATTCGGCTGAGAATGTACCTCACCCATTCATCTTCGTCGAAGGATGGAAAATCCATGAATTAGGTAAAACCCTTCCTCCTCAATTGTGCATATTTTGGTTTGAGTTGATTGTCAGTGATAAGGTGATCTGTGAATACACAGGACATTTTATAATTCCCTATTTCTTCGATATTACAATGAATATATGCCCTAATGTCTTCAGTGTGAAGAACATCATGATATACACTGGAAAATGCCCGCAAAGGTTCATCCAGAAGTGATTTGTAAGGATGTTTCTTGAATTCTAGGCATGGGCAGTTCTTGATTTTAACTACCATGGGAGTATCAACATTTGATGAAGATGCCATGATACATTTTGAGGGTTTTAGAAAATGATAAATACCTTCATATCTTTTCAGATGATGAAATGCTCTTTAGATTCAGATGCTTGCACAAATCACCTTAGGACTCTTGATTGCCTTTGAAACCCCTCTTTAGAATACTCGATCGTTGTGTGAAGAAATGATTTAAATTTCCCCCTTTTATCACCGTTAACCCTAAATTTCCACTGTCATAAATGTGACCGAAGAATCTAACTGGATCACATAATCTGCATGTAGGTTCTGGTAAACACTTGAATCCACTTGAGTGTCCATTCGAAATTAGAATTTCCTAAATTCAAACCTAATCCAGGGTGTTTGTATGATCTTAAATGATTTGCCTACCCCTAAGGAAAAGTTCCTTAGTTACCGGTTGAAGTTGTTGCTTTTGGTGCAATACCCATTTGTTCTATCGGTTGACCTGCTAATTGTGTTTTTGATTTCTGAACCCATCTTTTCTCATGTTGATTTTTGATATCTTCAACCTTTGTCTTTCCTTTCTCATATGAATTTCCACTAGATACTAGAGGATTCTTACTCCTCCAATACTTAGCAATATGTCCAATCTTGTTGCATGCATAAAAAATAATATTATTCTTCTAAATTGCTTTGATATACCCTTGATTTTCTTTTGATCTACATTGGTTAGCCATATGTCCATATCTAGTACATGCATGACATCTGACATTTCTAATACTTCTGCATTCTGATGACTTATGACCATGTTTATTGTAGTTACAGCATTGACCAGTGAATGATGCATTGTTCTAATTATTCCTATTTTTGCAGTGACTTGCTACACGACCATATTTATTGCAAACAAAACATGTACCATTGAATTTATGAGCATTAGGCTGTCTTACCGATGATCTCTAGTTCTGGTTGTTTGGATTTTTGGCATGATTCTGCTTCTGACCAGATGATTGATCTTGTTGTGTAGTTCTGGAGATTTCTCATACTTCTTATCCAAGGCCTCTCTTGTCATTAGCATCTCTCTGGATTTTCAGCAATTCATTAAGTCTTGTGGAGCTGGCTTTGAATTTGTCTTTGTACTCATTTTCAATGGCAAAATCATCTCTCATGATTATGATTTAACTTTCAAGTTCTTGTTCATTATTCTTGGATTGAATCAATTCAAGTTTCAACATATCACTGTCATGTATCAGTCTATTGCATTCATTTGATCTATCCTTCAATGCTTGAGCTAGGTTTTCTTCATTCTTCTTTTTATCTTCAAACTCCTTGCACATTCTCATAGTTAGGGCTTTCATTTCATTCTTCAAGGTAGTATTCTCCTAAGTGAGTTTCTGACATTGATCTTTCAAAGCATCTTCTTCATCACTACTTTGATTTTGTAGTTGATCACATAGTTCTTTCCTCTTAGCTTGAGCAACTGATAGCTTTCCTTGTAATGAATTGATGTATTCTTTGTCTTGCCTTAGTTCATTCTTTAATTTATTTCTATTCTCTTTTTCATTATCAAGATCCTCAAGAGCAAGTTGGAATTGCTGTTGCAAACCAGAAGAACACTGAGAGGGGGGGGGGGGGGGGTTAATCAGTGTTCTACTGGTGTAAGAATTTTTGAACTTATTGCTGATCAACCCGATGACAAAATATAAAATTAAAGTGCATAAAAAAATCAAAACAAGAAGCAATACCATAACACCAATATTTATACGTGGAAAATCCTGTAAAGGGAAAAACCACGGTGGGGCTGGTACCCATAATATCTATATACTTGATTAAGGTATACAAATATTACATAGAGGGGTATGCACATTCTTACAAGCTTACCACCTAGATTTCACTACTCAGATACATATATGGAAGTCTCACTGACTTACTGATCATTACAGAAAGATTTAAAACAATATTGAACTTAAACTGATGCAATTGACCATGCTGGATAAGTTCTGGTTGTAGCTTTAAGATCCTCAATTAAACCAGTGATATTGATACTCTGTTCTGCTACTGGTTAGAATTGCGCACGTGCAACTGCGCACATATGCTAACATTCACTCATAAATTCACACACTACCAATCTTTGACTTTTTCACATCTCAAATCACATCATATGAATGTATGTAATCCATCACTAAGTGATCTCTCTTAAATACCCTTATAACTTGTAACTTGTTCATCATGTCGGCCTTCACAAAGAAAATAAGTATTTCGGCTTCCTCTCGGATCATAAAGTATATTGCAAATTATCCCGATGATCTTATTTGATGTTGGCCTAGAACACTAACTTCAATTCCTCAAATGACTTTACTGGGTCCCATAATATGAATTACCGATACCAAGAATAATTGGTTGGCCTTAACTAAACAAAATGATAAAGTGATGAATCTGAATGAAGAGATACCATCTCCTAAAGATGAGTTTCCATCAATGAAAACCCAAAATTAAATTCACCTTAGAAGGTAACTACTGGATGAGTGTCAATTGCCAACACCACTCATCATGCTGTGTATGTAACTGTTTGGTTTCAAGAGTCAAGAACCTCGTAGAAGAGTTTTTTTCTCTAGTTTTGAGCATGCAACAACTTGTATAAGACATGAAATGAAAATTGAAATGTGTTTGGTTTTGGGTATGAAGCATCTCATATAAGAGTTTGTTTTCCTTAGTTTTAAGAATGAACACACAATGTAAGACAAATATATGTTTGGTTTTGGGAACATCTCATGTAAGAATTTGTTTTGTCTATTTTCAAGGATGTGTAACCCTGTATAAGAAATATATAAATGTTGCATCTAGTTTTGGGCATGAAGCATCTTTTGTAAGACTTTGTTTGTCTGGTTTCAAGAATGAACACCCCGTTTAAGACATGTAAAAATATAATACAAAGAGGGCGATATATAATTCCCCTCCTTGACATGTCAACATAGCCCTATGTTGATGTATTTATGAAGCTATAAAGAAGGATACATACCTTCAACACCAAGGAGATATCATTTTAGGTAACGATGTTTATAAATACAATCTAAAAAGGCAATATTCTTATAAGTAAGGATAAGATAGTTGAAAAAGAGATATCTTGCAACAAGTGTAAAGGGATCCTTGGAGAGGAAGATATCTTTGCTTAAAATACATCTATCTCTAAGAGGAGTTCTTGAGCAAAAATAACATCATCGACCAAAAGTGAGGAAGGAGAACAAGAATGCATACCTTCCCCCTATTGCTAAGTGAAAGGGATTCTTGATGAAGGATGACACACTTTTGACCTGAAGTGAAGGGTTTGTTTATAATAGATGCACATGGCCAAGTGTAGAAGAGGACCTATAGTCAAGTATACATACCTCTTGCATAAGAGAGAATCCATGAGCAAACAAACATCTTCACACAAGTAATGGCATCATATCATAAGAAAACAAAACTAAACAAACAAAAAGTGGTACCTTAGAAAGGATAGGAGAAATCAATGGCCCCCAAGCATAGGGACAAAGAGAAGGATTATACAACCTCCAAGGAGAGATTTATTCATAAGAGATGTACCATTTCAAGAAAAGGATAGGTCCTAAACAAGGAACACACACATGTACTTGCATGAAGGATAATTCTATGCAAGAAAGGACATTGTGTTATGGAAAATGCAACTCATAAAAGAAAAGGCGAATCCTTAGAAAGAGGAAAGAGAGAGAAAATTATTATTTCCCCCCAAGCATAGAGACAAGAATAAATATACTATTATGTTTCTCACTAAGTATGATTTCACCTGAAATTGTACCACCATGAATGAGAATGAGCCCCCAATATGTAGGCTAAGAATGTCACATAGTGAGGAGCAACATAATAGGAACTTGACTGTTATTTGAAATTATTATGAGAAATATGTCATCCATTGTCACATGGTATATTTATGATGCCTAAACCAATATATTGTTTTATTTTGATTTGCAAATCCTAACATTCATTAGTAGAATGACCATGGATTTGATGATACTTGTGAAAAGTAGAATTTTCTAGATAATGTCTATGTTTCCTTCTTGGATAAGGAAAAATGAGAGAAATTAAATTGGCATGAAGGAGGTAAAAAAAACATTATCTCATTATAATTCCATATTAGAATGAGAAGACATAGATTCACTAGACAATGGAGGAGGGGATGCCACCAAAGGAGGACATTGGAAACCTAGGCCTTGTTTGGAAAAGTGTGATGTAGATTTGTCATGATCAAAAAAACTTTGTTGCCCACATCCTAAACCATGTCCATTGTATCATTGTGTATATATTGAAATGTCTATAGGAGAGGGTTGATTCTCAACATCAAAATCTAAATAGCCCCCATCATCATCCAAAAATGTGTTGGAAGGAGACGTGGGAATTGATTTAGAAGAATCTTGAATAAATGACACACAAGACTACTTAGAGGCTTCATTCTTCAATTGAGGGATCTTATACCCATTGAAGGAAGGTTTAAAGTATAATGTACCCCAATTCCTTAGTAAGGAAGCATCATTGGTAGGAGATTGTCTAGTTGAGGGAATAATAGTATTAAAGAGGGAAATGAATCCCACTTCATCATGAATGAAACTATAAGGATTAGGATCAACCTTTATTGTATTAAGTTCATTATTATATATGAATTTTATCATACAATGAAGGGTAGAAGGAGCTTATTACATAGCATGAATCCACGGTCTACCAAGAAGAAGGTTATAATTACATTGGTTGGGCATGACATGAATAGGAGTAGGTAAAGTCACGGGTCCTACTTTAATAGGTAATATGACTGTACCAAGTGAATCTCTAGGAGCATTATCAAAACCAAAAACACAAAGAGGATTGGCTGTAATTGAAGAATAGTCCCAATCTATCTCATTTAATAAGTCAACACAACAAATGTTAAGTGATGACCCATTATCAATTAAAGTACCTCTTGTGTTTTTTTCATAAATGCGAGGAGTAACCATAAGGATATCATCTCTATTTTTAACCTCTATAGAAGGCAATTCATCTTGTGATAATGTAATATCATTTGGTTTAGAGGATGGATGAGGAACCACCCTTTTTAAGGCTTATTTAATCAACTTATGGTATGAAGATGAAGTTTGAATAAAAATCTAAATGAAAATCTTAGTTAGGATATCATGGAGTTTCTCAACAAGACTGGGTTCCTTGTTAACATATTTCTCAAGATGAGTGGTGGAAGGAAGAGAAGTGAGAAGAACATTGGGATCTTTATTTTTGACACAAGCATTAAATGTGTGATGTAGTTCATAACCATAATTTTGTTCTAGTTGTATTTCTATATCACCTCTTTCACATATTTATTTTGTAGCTTTAAGGATATGGGGAGGTTTCTTGGGCCCAGGCTTCTCATAACTAGAAACATGAATGGTATCAAATTGATTACGTTCCTTTTTCTCCAAGGATACATCTTCAGAGAGGAGAGAATTAGGGAATTTACTAATTATTTCATCTTCTTCCTCCAAGGTATCTTTATGGGTAAGACAAGCTCTAGGTGAAGGACAAAAATAACTCATTAGTGCTTCATCTCTAGGAGAAATATCATGTATGGAAGGTAAGGTGATACTAAGGAAGGTGTTTATGATATCATCCTCTTATTCTAGGATATCCTTATGGGAGAGGAGAATTTTAGGAGAAAGATCAACATCATTCATTAAAACCTCATCCTTAGAGGAGAGAGTTTTAAAAGAAGCGTTAATAATCTTTTCTTGTACCAAAGTGTCCTCATGGATAGAATGATCCTTAAGAGAGGGTAAATCATTTTTTATGAATGAAAGGATAAACTAAGTTATCATCATATGCATGAAAGGGAACATCATGAACATCTTGAAAAAAACTTGAAATTGAACTAGCAAAAGAAGATAACAACTCCATATGTACTTATGATCAAACAAGAAACTCACATGTCATGTAACCAAAGTAATGGTCACTCAATAAATTCAATGAAATTATGAAAAATTAGATCTAAAACACAATTGCACAATTATGCAACCCACAAATAAAATTTCGAATTATAATATCAAACAAGAAACTCACATGTCATGTAACCAAAGTAATGGTCGCTCAATAAATTCAATGAAATTATGAAAAATTAGATCTAAAACACAATTGCACAATTATGCAGCCCACAAATAAAATTTAGAATTATAATTAGGGTTTAATGAACTTAATTTGTAAATTTATACAATTAAATTGAAAATAAAATATATGAGTGCTACTTTGAATTTTAAAATGCATACAAAGTTATATCTATAATGATAAACAAGAAGTAAGCATGAAAGAAGTCGGGTTCACCAAAATGTAATAGTGTAATTTGTAGTTAGGATTTTACTTAAGATAATAAAATCACTAAATAGCCAAATTAACCATACATTGAAATAGATGATGATGAACGAAGGGTGGTATGGGTAAGGAGATGGTAAATCAATGGCCATAAAAGTAGTTACAAATGAGATTGGATAGGGGAAATAGAGAGGATGATGGTGACGAAGACTTGTGCTTAATATAGTTCTATATCATCAATAATTTTATTATTTTACAAATGGATATTTTTGCACCAAGGTATGGAAAGAACAAGGTGATGATGTTATCTCTTTGTGTAGACTGACATATTTTAGATAAATTATAAAAGTCATGATCCATCCTCACATCTCTAATCACTTGTGGATATATTTGAGTAGCATAGGAACATGATAAAAGATAAATAAATAAAAATATAACTCACTAGACCAAATGAGTCAACAACCATTTAGATCTTTTTGCCAAAATTAACCGTTCTTGGTAGTATGATAATAATGGTATCTGGTTTCAGGAATGAAAAATCTTCTATAAGATGATAGGTCTAGTTTCAAGAATATAACAATATGTATAATAAAAATGATAGATCAAAAGGATAACATATTTTATAAGGAATGAAAATTCTAATATAAGATGATAGGTTTAGTTTTGAAGACGTAACAGCTCATATAAGACAAATGATAGTTATAAAGATTGATATTTTGCTGATAATTAACAAATTATTAGGTTGTGGTCTAGCTTGGTAGTTTGTTTGTTGGTTTGTGATTTTTTAAGCTCAATATTTTTCATAATATCATTTTTGTGTTTAGCCAATATGTTGGTGTCTTAGCAAGAGACAATTTATTATGGTTTTTTGATTTTTGATTTTTGATTTTTTGATTTTTGATTTATTTTGATTTTGTTTAGAATTTTGCACATTTTTTAAACATTTTGGATTTTTGCAAGTTTTTTGATTTTTTTGATTTTGAAAGTTTTTGATTTTTTTTGGGTTTTAAAAGTTTTTTTTATTTTTCAAGGTTTTTCGATTTCATGAAATTTGTCTAAATCACTAATTGAGGTATACAACATATATCAATATTTATTCTCAAGAAAGATGCATTTATTTGTCCTAGTGTTTAGCAAGGCAAAAATGTTTTATTTTTTATTTATTTATTAAATGGTTGGAATGGCTAACACCCATTATATTAAACAAAATTTAGGGTACTGAAAATAAAAGTCTGATAGTCAAACATCCATACAAGATTACAATGTGTATGCCTCTCAAAATTCTATGTTCTATTAGCTATCTATTCATCTCCTAACATATGGATGAACACAAAAAACCACCATATCCCTTAAAAAAATAGAGCCTGAGCAAAGACTAAGCAAAATAGATATATTAACCACACATCAAACATCTTTACCTCCAGCTAGCACATGCATGTCTTCATCTTCTGACACCTTTGCCATGTCTAGGACCTCCACCCGCACTTGTCCTTCAAGCCCTTCAAGATGAATAAAGCTTTTGATTTAGTTTGGATCTTCATTTTCCTCCAGATTTGTCTAATTTTGGAGAAATTAAAGGCCTCTAGTTGCTAAGGTCTTATTGTCTTGGTATTCATATTCATTGTCCATCAAAATAGTATGAAGTTTAAGCACCTCTACGCCTATGTTGTAGTAGTCCTTGGGGAGGGATATCCAAAAATTATCCAAATTCATCAGCACATTATCTATACCTGTGAAAACCTACTTTCTGAAAAACCTTTTCACACAACAACTTTTCCTTTTCATTAGATATCCCATAGTCTAATGCAATAGCCAAAAAAATAGAGGAGATACTAGTATTAACATGATATCTATGATCAGTTTGTATGAATTCATACCCTAGGATAGACATAATTGCATGTAGAACAATTGGGTGGTTATATCTCATGATAGATCTTAGGCACTTCTCCCTAATTTCACCTAAAAAATCCATTTTGCTTTTTAGAAGCACTCACTCCTCTCAAAATCTTGTCTCTATTTGGAAATGTCCCCATAGATCTTATTATCCAAATGAGTCTATATTCTTCCTTAATTAATAAGAAATTTAAAAAAGCTTCACGTCCGTTCTCTATGTCTATCTTGTCTTGGGAAATGATGGCATTTGATCATAAATATAAAGCAGAGAACACCTCTAATAACTTCCGTCTTACAATGAATTACCTTTCCATCATTATCTGGAGGAACAAACAACTATCTCTTCTACTAAAAATCATATCTTATTTAGCAACCCCCCAAAACAAGCTCCTTGAAAGCCTGACTAAAGAGTTATCTTGACCACCTTTCTTGTATAGAATATCTCTTCCATCTTACACTTTTAGTCATTTTATTGCTACCTACAAGGCCAGGAGATCTCACCAACACTACAACCAATCTCGACCTGAAAGCATACATACTTACTAGGACATGCGAATATGCTAAAATGATCCTAACAAAGTATTAATTTTTCAAATCTTTGGACCACCTCAACGATCTTTAGAAATCTAATCATGTTAGAAACAACCCTTTTAATAAATCCTTATAATGCTTCTTGAAATATGTTTCATATTATAAACTTAAATTCTATTCATATCAAGAAAAGGCATCTCAAACTAAGAAATACTTCCTTGCTAAATCACCAACTTAGCTAAGAAAAATCCTGATTAGATTTGTTTGATGACCTATCACTCTTTGATGGAAGAAATAATGTCTTTTATCTGATAGCATTCTATGCCAACATGTTTTCCAGGTCATTCCCCTCTCTATAAATATGGCTAATTCTAAAATATTCCAACCTATTAATTAATTCCCTTATTGGGTAGAGCCAATTCTCAAACATCCAGTTGGATGATTTATTATTTCTAATAGAATTAATGATGATCATGGAGTCGCCATCAAGATAAATTTTCCTAGCTCCAATTTCAGTTCTTGTTTGTAGTCCTAGCAAAGCTGCTCTGATTCTCACCATATTATTGGTGGTTTTGTTAGAGTTTAGGCAAATCCGAAGAAAACAAAAATTAATAGTTATATGCAGATTCGAATACACAAAGATACACAACACAAATAAAACATATATTTAAAGCGGTTCACCCAATATAGACTACATCCACTAAACACAGCTGTCCAATCTTTTCTTATTATCCAGTAAAACAATACAACACAATTAAAATGCCTTTTACATTCCAACCACTTATAATAGAAATTTTTTAGGGCAACATACAAAGTCGGTCTTTTTAGGTTTTTTTTCAATGTCTATTTTTTTCTTAAAAAAAACAATTTTTCTTTCTCAGGGCTATTCCCATAAACCCCAACGAGGATACATTACGAGTAAACATTACTTGCATGATCAATCACTACATATAAATAGTCTCCCACTTGGAGACTGATCAGGTTCCATACCAACACAATCTCCCACTTGGAGACTGATCAAGCTCCACACCAACACAATCTCCCACTTGGAGACTGATCAAGCTCCACACCAACACAATCTCCCACTTGGAGACTGATCCTAGATGACATTGCTACACATGTGACTCCCACTGGATATAAAACACCTGGACTCAACTGTTCCTAAATTCCATGATTTTTAGTTAGGAAGGCTAATAAAAATAATGAGGAAATCAACTTCTCTCATGTGATTGCCTTTGTAAACATATCTGCAGGATTGCCACTTGTGTGAATCTTTTCAAGCTGTAATTGGCTGTACTCCAAAATAGACTGTATGAAGTGGTACTTGAGATGAATGTGTTTTTTCCTTGAATGAGAGAAAAATTCATTGCAAGATGAATGACACTCTATATATTAGTGTACAATGGGCTATCCTCTTGAATTTTTCCCATTTTCTCTAGAAAACGTTGTAACCAAATTATCTCCTTGCTAGCTTTAGTAGAAGCCACATACTCAACTTCAGTGGTTTAAAGTGCAACAACCTTTTGCAATCTAGAAATCCAACTAACTATAGTTCCCCCTATAGTAAAGACATACTCTATAGTACTCCTCCTTGTATCAATATCACCTGCCAGAGCTGAGTCAACATATCCTTGTAGAGAAGAGTTTGATCCTTTGAAAAATAATGCCTTGGTAGTAGTACCTCTCAAAGACTTAAGAATCCATTTGACAACATTCCAATGTTCCATTCCTGGATTTCTCATATACCCGCTCACAACTCCCACTGCATGTGAAATATCTAGCCGTATGCATACTATCGCATACCTCAAACTGCCAACACCTGATGAATACATAATATTAGACATTTTATTTGCCTCTTCCTATGTCTTTGGGAACATCTCCTTGGTCAATTTGAACTGACTAGCCAAAGGTGTACCAACTGCTTTTTCATTCTACATGTTAAATATTTTCAACACCTTCTTTATATACTCACTTTGGGACAATGTTAATGTTCCATTTTTCCTATCTCGTTAAGTCCTCATACCAATAATTTTCTTAGATGCACCCAAATACTTCATAGCAAATTACCTTGCTATTTTCTATTTAAGTTCATTTATATGTTGCATGTTAGACCAACAATACACATGTCATCAACATAAAGTAACAAGATAATATAACTGCCATTATCTGCTCTCTTAAAATAAACATAATGATCAAAATGATATCTATGGTAAGCTTGTTCAGCCATGAAACTATCAAATTTTAAATACCTTTGTCAGGGTGCTTGCTTTAGGCCATATAGACTCTTCTTCAACCCGCACAGTAACTCCTCCTTACCTTTGACCTCATATCCCTATGGTTGTTGCATGTAGATTTCCTCATCCAAATCTCCATGGAGAAAAGATGTTTTAACATCTGGCTATTCAAGATGCAAGTCTTCCACAGACACAAGACTTAGAACAGTTCTAATTGAAGTTATTTTTACAACTATCCAGAAAATATTTCATCAAAATCTATACCCTTTTTCTATGCAAAACCTTTTATCATGAGTCTGGCCTTATATCTTTTCTGTACTTCATCATCCCCTTTCAACCTATAAACCCATTTATTTGGCAAGACTCTTTTTCCTGCAAGTAATGGGACTAAGTCCCAAGTCCGATTCTACATCAAGGAATCCATTTCCTCTTTCATGTCTAGCTCCCATTGTTGTTTGGCATCCACCTACGTTGCTTCTTCATATCCTTCTAGTTCACCAAAATTAGTTAATAAAATAGAATACAAAAAAGGAGAAAATCTTTTGGAAGGTCTACTCAACTTTTTAGAACGTCTAACACTTGCAGGAGTTTGTGGGATATTTTGTTGTTATTGAGCTTCAGGTACCAATGGAATTTTATTCTTAGGAATATCATCCAACACCACATATTACTTTTGGACCTATCCATGCTTCTTTTCCTACATCTGTTCTTTATACATGACCTTGTGATTGAATATAACATCTCTACTTCTAATTATTTTCTTATTTTCAAAACCCCATAACTGATAACCAAAGTCATCCATTCCATATCCAATGAAGGTACTTTTTTGAGATTTAGCATCAAGCTTCTGTTTTCTTTATCAACATGGACTAAAGCTTCACAACCAAAGGTTTCCAGAAAAGAATAATTTACCTTTTTACCAGTCCATGCCTCCTCTAGAATGCCACCATCCAAATGATTTGAAGGTCTTCTATTTATCAAATAAACAATAGTATGTACATCTTCTACCTAGAAATGTAGGGGCAATCCAACATGGAATCTCATGCTCCTTGCACACTCCATGATGATCCTATTCATTCTCTCAGAAACACCATTTTCTTGTGGGGTTCTTAGAATTGTATTCTATCTTCAGATTCCATTGTAAGAACAGTAATCTTCAAA
Organism: Cryptomeria japonica; assembly: GCF_030272615.1. Lineage (NCBI taxonomy): Eukaryota > Viridiplantae > Streptophyta > Pinopsida > Cupressales > Cupressaceae > Cryptomeria > Cryptomeria japonica. Next base: position 144,212,846 of record NC_081408.1, on the reverse strand, counting down.
TATTTTGTTGCAATACTTGCCTCCATTATTAGATTTGAGACACTTAAACTTTTTCCTATCTCGTTCTCAATCAAATCTTTCTATTTCTTAAAGGTTTCAAAAACATTTGATATCTATTTTAGGAAATACACCCTTTTTTTCTTGGCTGCGTCATCTATAAAATTAATATAATAACAAGAGCCACTAAGAGATGATACTTGAGCTAGTCACCACACATTAGAATGCACAAGCTCTAACTTCTCACTCTTCTTCTCTTTCCCAACCTTGATAAATCTAACTCTTTTTTGTTTACCATAAACGTGCAATTTTCACAGAAATCTAAATCAATCTACTTTAGTCCTAGTAGAAAATTTTTAGAGTGAAGAATTTTCATCCCTTTCTAACTCATGTGCCCAAGTCTATGGTGCCATAGTTTTGTATATTTTCTTTCAACATCTATTATAGCTAGCCTTGCAACAACTTTTTCTGTAGAAACTAAGGTAGAATAAGTATTACTAGTACACAAATACAATGTGCCTATTTTTACACCTTTATCTACTACTATTGCACCTTTAGTGACCTAAAAATTATTTGTAAAGGTAACTGTGCAGCCTTCACTATCTAGTTGTCCCAGAGAAATTAAATTTCATCTTAAATTAAGGACATGCCTTGCCTCCTTCAACAACCAATCATTTCCATTCTACAACTTGATTTTTATCTCGTCTTTTCCAACAATTTGACTGGGCTCATCATCACCCAAGTTTACCTATCCAAAATCACCTTGAACATAATCTAGAAAATATTTGCTATGGGGTCTAGCATGAAATAAAGCCCCTGAATCTATTACCCAAGAATCATTAACATTGTCTAAACATAGAATTAAGGCATCTTGCAAAGTATTACTTGCAATGATGACTTCCTTACTGTCATATTCATTTCCGTCTCCTCGTTTGTTTTTCTAAGACCAACAATATTTATTTAAGTGTCTTGGATTTATGTAGTACCAACAATCCTTTCTTCCTCTGGATTGAGAGCGTCCTTTCTTTGACTTGCCTCATGACTTCTCATGATTTCCTAGGATTTTCCTCTTTCATTTGATCTTCCCTTGTTCTCTACATTCAAAAGAGTACCCAATGATGTTGAAGTCTCACTTGTGCTTTTATATTGCATTTCCTTGCTTAGGATAACAACAACAAAATTATCAAGTTTCAAAGTGTTTGTACCAGAGACATAGTTACTTATAGCCATAACCAATCTATTCCATCTTTCTGGAAAAGGGCATAAAATTAAGAGAGCACCAACCTCTTCATCAAAATTAACTTTTACAAAAGTCAATTGGTTGGTATATGTATTAAATTCATTTAAATGATGTGCTACAAATCCTCCTTCACTCATTTTCATATTAAACAAATCCTTCATAAGAAATACCTTATTCAAAGCTGAGGGTTTCTCATACAATTTAGCCAGTGCTTGCATAAGGGATTTAATCATTGTTTCTTTTGATATATTGAATGCTACAGACAATGCAAGACACAACCGAATGGTCCCCATTACATTTCTATCCAAAATATCCCAATATTCATCTGACATCATGGTTGGCCTTTTTGTCTTTCCTTCCAATGGCTACCACAGTGGCCTTTAAACTTCTCGACCTTGAATTTGGTTTCTTCCATTGCCTCCACTAAAAAAAAAAGTCCCTACCAATTTATAGAAATACATAGTTTTGATACTGATTGTTAGGGTTTAGGTAGATCAAGAGAAAAAATAAATTAACAATTATATGTAGATTCGAATACATAAAGATGAAGAAAAATACACAACACAAATAACATTGTGATTTAATGTGGTTCACCCAAGATGGGCTACATCCATAGAACACAATCATTAAATCTTTTTTTATTATCCAGTAAAACAATACAACACCATTTAATTCCCTTTACACTCCATCCGGTTATAACATGTAATTTTTAAAGCAACATACAAAGTCAACCTTTTTAGGTTTTTTTTCTTAAAAAATGACAAATTTGTTCTTGAGGGTTGCTGCCCTTGAACCCCAGTGAGGATGCATTACGTGTACAATACTTGCATGATCAGTTTCCACATATCAATAGGTTTCACCTAGTGCTATTGCTTCTTCCCTAATGATATTTTCCCATTTCATCATGGGCCACACATCCCATACCACCTTAAATTGAGTTCCCTTTAACCACTTTGTCAAATTTTTGCAACAATATTTCGGATCACACTCTGTGATCCATCATCAGGATGAAAGAGAGCAACATAAGAATGAAATTGAATAAATTTGTAAAATAAGACAACTAAAAAGAGAGGGTGGGAGAGAATGAGGGTGAGTGTCCCACAAAGGGTCAAAAGTCAACAAAGAAGGCAAGAAAAAAAAAAAAAAACCAAAATTGTATACATATCAATGTATATAAAAGAAAGCAAACAAAAAACCAAAGTAAGAACCAAACCCACAAGTAAAAAGAAAGAACCAAAAACAAAATAAATAAATATATATGAATGTAATATGTATATATACAAATATAGACATACATATAATTATACAAAGTGTGTGTGTGTGTGTATATATATATATATATATATATATATATATATATATATATATATATATATATATATATATATATATATATATATATATATATATATATATATATATATATATATATATATATATATATATATATATATATATATATATATATATATATATATATATATATATATATATATATATATATATATAAGACCAAACATTAAAGAAAGAAACCAAATACAATAACAAACAAGGATAAATATATATACATATATATGTATATATGCATATACCATATATGTATATATGTTTATGCATGCATGTGTGTGTGTGTGTGTGAATATGCATATATATGTATATGTGTGTGTATATGTATGTATGTATGTATGCATGTATGTATGTATATATATGTATGTAATATGTATATGATGTACATGAAAGGGGACACAAGACAAAAACAAGATTCAAATGTTAGTGAATTAGTTTCCAACCAAAACTAAAACAAATAAAACAAAATCCTTCACATACATATCAGGAAAGATTAAAAAGCATGCAAAGAAAGCAAGATAAAGGAAGAGAAGGAAGAGTAGTCTCCCTAAGATGCTCCCATGGTGCCTTTGTTTCTTCTCCCTTGTCTCTCTCCTCCCCAAGATGCAAATGAGTGTATGTATCTCAACTTTAGCAATAAACCATGGATTCCACTGGAGATTCAAAATGGTTGAATGAACTAAACTTCCTATTGCTATGCAAAATGCCCACAACAAGATTATGTTAGGATTCCCAAAGATATTGAGAGGGGGGGGGGGGTGGATCAGTATCTGATCGGTATAATAATTTTCTTGACTTATAACATGAAAAACATATTAAAACTGTGTACCGGTGAACCAGAAATAATGCAGCAAATAAGAACAGCAACCACAACATGAAAAGCACACCATAACACAATATTTCAACGAGGAAAACTAGTGTGGGAAAAAACTCAATGGGATTTGTGACCCACAATATTCACTTACTGGCCAATAAGGGAATATTACTATTTACAATAAGGGCCTGCACATGCAGGAAGGCCAAGTGCCTAGAGCTCACTACTCAATTACAAAAGAAGTCACACTGACTTACAAAATTGGATTATACAAATCCAATGTCTTGTACTGCTTCAGATCAACATCTGCTATGCTAGATTCAGTACTGGTTTAAGCTCTGCAATATACATAAACCCTTATCCAACAATTTGCATATTAGGTCTGCTACCTTCTTTTCATACTTCACATTCTATCATTACTAAATGATCTACAATGATCTCATACATATATGATTCATATTACAATCTGCCATGTCGGCTTAAAAACAATTTTACAATTAATTACAAAATACATTTATACAAAATTCCTGTCGGCCAGGGTGCCGGTAATCTTCCTTTTGGGTGTCGATGATCTGTATGCCCGTGTAGAGTCTGTCGGTGCCGGTGTCTATATCTGCCTATCGGTATCACATGATTGTAAGGTTGCCATCAATGAAAACACCTTCAATTACCTACAATTCCTCATTGGAGTGTGCATTTGCCAACAATCTCCCCCTTTGGCATTGATGGCAACACTCATGAGAAAAATAAAAAAGTGTCCAAAATGATGTCCAAAAAGAATCTGCCAAAATTGTCTTTCCAAAACTGTGTGCCCAAAAATGTATGCTCCCCCTGAGCTGATGATGTCTTGTTCTGATCATTTTTCTCATCTCACTACTCCCCCTTTGACATCAATGACAAAGGTTGTCATTTTTTGTTAGTGGAGTGTGGTTCCTGCTTAGATTTTTGTAACCGGTGGGTTACAATTTGAAATATATCTGCCAAAACCAAATTTAAACTGTCACTGAATCTTTTGCTATCTTGTAATGCCTCTTGTGTTCTCTGAACTGTACCGGTGAGTATGTGCATTTTCTCTTCCAGTGTCTTAAGTCCGGGAACCAGAGCCTCATAGATTTCTTTTCTCAAAGAAATGAGGTAATCTAGTTTAGGACCAAGTTTACATTTTCAGCTCTTTGCCTTATCCTTTATTCTTTCTTTATCCTTTTCTAACTTCTCAATTTTCTCTTCAAGATCTGCAATTTTCTTTTCGATTTCCAAAAATGAATCTGATGTGCCTATTAGATTGTCAGCAATATTGTTAATCTCAGTTTGTGTTTTGCTGATCTCCGAATCTATGTCCTGTGTCAAGATGTCGGTTTGGCAAATATCCCTGTAAATTTTGTTAAAATCCAAAATTGTTTCTCCTAGTGCCGATAATAAGGTTTCTGTTTGTTCCTTATTCTTCTTCAGTATTTCCTCAAAGAATTTCTCTTTCTCCTTATGCATCCTCTCTTTGAATGTGTCTTCATTTATTTATCAACTGTCAAAATGTTGTCGGTGATGAACTTAGACAATGTGTCTAGTTGACCTAAAGAATCTTTATTATCCACAATGCACTTGGGTGTTACCAATTTGAGAATAGGAATTGTGTCATCAATAGCCTTATAGGCTTGTGCATTACACTGTGACTTTCTTTATTGAGTCCAGTAAGACCTCTATCACATTTGTAGGACAAAATTCTGCTATTGAAGTACCAGATGTCTGCCCAACTATTTTCACAATATCCATGCTGTTAGTTGTAGTGATAACCTTGCTTGTTTCGACCTCTGGTAGCTCAGTTTGTGTTTGAATTTCTATTAGCAAAGGTTTAGGCTTTTTATTTTTAGTTGGTGGCACTATCTTGGTCTGAACCCGTGTCTCAACCTGTTCCAGTTTCTCCATCTGTGTCTCAGAAGGTTTCTCTGAGATCTCAACTGCCGGTTTCTTAGATGTAGTCTCTTTATGCACTTTCAATTTCTTAGTTTGTACCTCTGCACTGTCCATTGCCGGTTCTCTTGATTGTTTTTCAGTTTTATCTACCGGTTCTTCTAATGTTTTACCAGTGGTGTCTTCTGCCGGTTGCTCTATTTGAGTAGGTGTTTTTGTGCCTATGTTTGTAGTATCATTGACCTCAACCTCAACATCTACAGCCGGTGGTTCAGTAGCCACATATTTCCTTTTATCCTCAGTGGTTTCTCTGTCATCCACAACATTTACATCTTGTGTGTCTATATTCATAGTGTACAAAATTTCAGACTCAGGATTTGTATCCTCTAGTGGAGTCTCCATACTCTTAGTAGCCGGTTGATTGTCTGTAGTTTCTACCGGTGGAGTATCCGAAAGAGGAGGGGGTAAGTTATCAGTTATCTTTAGGCTTGGAGGTCCACCTACCTTACCTTTCCCCTTATCCTTGTCCTTTTGGTATACCTTGATGGTCTTAGGTCTTAGTAGCTCTTCTTGTTTCTCTTTTTCAACAAAGAATATGTCCCATTGGTCTGCAGTTTCTTCTGTTATCTCATTCACTCTCCCTACCATTAGTGCTACATGCCGGTGAGCAGTTGAAAATACTGTCTGGTTTGCCTCACTGATTAATTTGTCTATCTCATCAGGTGAGTTTACTGGATGCACTGCAAGTAATTTTTCAATTTTTTATTTTCTTGTCCAACTCAACAATGGCTACCCTTCTAGCTTCAAGTCTTCTATACAAATCATTTGGTATTTCATCAATAATTTCCATAAAAAATTTCTTGTATATATCCAAGTGTAAAATTACACTATTTTCTATGGTTTCTTTGTCATCAGTGAAAAGTGTGTTGCACAATTTGCTAGTGTTTTTCAACTTTCCATCTTTTGTTATTTCACTAAGGAGTTTATCCAGTGGAGCAATATCTTGTTTTACCTTCTTCTTCTTCTTAGGGGTCAACTTCTTAACTAGAGGCCTCACTGCCTGTTGCTTTTGTCTTGTTCTCCTAGGTGTGGGTGAGGGTACCGGTGAGGTTTTTCTTTTCCTTTCTACCCTTTTGAATACCGTCGGCATATCACTCTTAGAGGAAGTTGCAACCGGTGAAAGATGAGTTTCCGGTTGAAGTCCTTCCAACTAACTTTCTTTGATACCAGTTTGCTTCAATACATCTTCCTTAAGTTATTTTGCTTGTCTAGTGCCTTTCCTTACTGTTTGTTCAACTTTCTTAACTCTTTTCCTAGATTGAATACCACTTTCTATTGTTTTAGCACTGCCAAAGATTTTCTCAGAGGTTTCTTTGCTTCAAGGAGGGCTTTTGCATAAGTCTCAATAATGTTATCATCAGTTTCATATCCCATTTCAGTTACCTGGATAGTCCTAGGGATAACTGCTTCCATCCAGATTTCATCCTTTTTAATTATGAAGCATATTTCCCTCTGATATTTATCTACAATTGCCTGTGACAGTATTATTCTTATCTTCATTCGAGCCTTCGGTGCTTGAAAGTGTTCGTTTATGTTTTTCTCTCTGTTGCTTTCCTACTAGTATATGAAAGCCAAAATATTTTCTACCAATACTGGGTACTTGCTTAGTAATGTACAGTATTAAACATACAAGCAAATTTCCAAATCTAAAGGTTCCTTTCTTATCTTCTTTGATCTTTTTCAGATTGTCTATCAATTCATCTTTGAGCCATTCACACACATCTATTCTAGCATTATCATTGACCATGTCATATGCACTTTTAATACCTAAGCTAGATACTGAGTTTAACCTATTTGCATGTGTAGCTTTGTAACCTAAAATCATACTGATAAATTTGCAATTGATGTCCTTCACATCATTTACCCTTAGAGACCTTTTGTCAAATGTTGTGTCAGTTAGATCTATCATTGTGTCATTTGAGACCCTTTTAGTTATGTCAGGTCTGCTACTGGTGGAAGGTAACCCTGTTACTGCTTTAATGACTTCTTTGGTGATCTTATGAATTGAATCCAACCAAAATAATTTGCCATGGACTCTGTGTAGGACTACTCTTATCACATCTTCAAGAAAATCAGGAATGCTAAGAATATCCATAAAACCTAGGGTTTCTATTACCTTGTGTTTCGGTTTAATATTGCCATTTTCATCACAAATCATAGTTCTATACATGTTCTTGATTTCATCATCTCCTAATTCCTCTATATGATAGTGTATGCATATTCTTGGATCTTCAACATATACTACTCCTTTAGGAATTTGAGAAAATGCACCTTGGGTATCATCTTTCTTTGCTATTTTGGGAATAAGCTAGAATATGGGTCTAGGGCGCTTGATAACCTCGATTATAGTAGGGTTTGGTATAAATTCAGGAGTGGATGAGGAAGCCATAGTTATAAATACCTCAATCTGCCTTTAGGATGAGTGCTTAGATGAACTGCTTCACTTCTTTTCTAAGGATGCCTTCGCTCGAGAATTTTTGAGTTCTTGAAGATTTGAGTGCTCGGTGAATAAAAAAGAGCCAAAACACTTGCTTTATAATGTTATTTTCTCCAACTACCACATTTAATGCTTTCCGGTTAAGTCTCAACTTAACTCATTTGCTGGTAAAGAAGTAATTCAACTTCTCACCATCAACCGAGGGTATAATGGCATGTTTTTTCAATTCGTTGCTAAACCCCTAAAGGATTTTCCTTCAGTTAGATGAAGAGTTTGCTGCTGGTGGAGTGTTACTCTATTCTACCAGTGGAGGAGTATTCCCATCAACATTCTGATCTGACTTTCTGATCCATTGTTTTGAGAATTCTTTCTTTACCTCTTCAACCTTTTCTTTACCTTTTAAACTAGGACCTTTGTTATTTGTCGGTGGGGTCTTGCTTCTGCAAAATTTTGCAATATGTCCGATCTTGTTACAAGCATAACACGCCATATTGTTTTTCTGAATAGATTTCCCATATCTTATGCTAGTATGTGTTCCGCATTGATTAGATAGGTGTCCAGATCTTCCACAAACATAACATCTTACATTCATTCTACAATTTTCTGAATTATGACCAACTTTGTTGCATTTAGAACATTGACCGGTGGGTGTATTAGTGTTCTGATAATTTCTAGATCTACATTGATTTGTTCTATGACCATACTTGTTACAATTAAAGCATTTCCCATTGAATTTGTAAGCATTAGGTTGTCTTAACAGTTTGCTATGATCATGATTGTTTGCAGTACCAGAGCTTTCACCAACTTCAAAGCGAAGGCCATTTGTATCACCATTAGGTTTCTAATTCTTCAGCATTTCATCAAGTTCCTCTGAACTTTTCTTTAATTTCTCCTTGTGTTGATTTGCAGTAGCCAATTCATTCTGCAAGATTCTTTTTTGTCTCATGAGTTCAGTTCTATCATTTTGTGTGTGCATCAAATCTGTTTTTAGCATATCATTTTCATGACTGAGTCTTGTGTTTTCATTTCCATCATCATTTAGTCTTCTAGCCAAATCATCTTCATTCTTCTTTCTATCTTTAATTTCTTTACAAAATCTCATAGTCATATCCTGCATCTCATTCTTTGTTGTACTGATTTCATGTCTCAGCTTGTTTACCATATCATTAAGAGTTTCCTTTTCATCTTCATCATTTTACATCTTTTCACAAAGTTCTCTTCTCTTGTTCCTCGCAATAGTGAAATTCTCTTGAAGTCCTTGAATAATATCTTGAGTGGCCTTCAGATCATCTTCAAGTTTGATATTCTTCACTTTTTCTGTACCATAGTCTGAAAGAGTTGTTTCCAATTGCTTTCTTAGATTTTCCATCTCTATCGGTGACAAGATCTTCCTCAAGCTGTTAGGCTTTTGAAAATAGAGGACCAAGCTCTGATACCAATTGTTAGGATTCCCAAATATATTGAGAAGGCGGGGGGGGGGGGGGGTGAATCAGTATCTGATCGGTATAATAATTTTCTTGACTTATAACATGAAAAACATATTAAAATTGTGTACTGGTGAACCAAAAATAATGCAGCAAATAAGAACAACAACCACAACATGAAAAGTACACCATAACACAATATTTTAACGAGGAAACCTGGTGTGGGAAAAACCTCGGTGGGATTTGTGACCCACAATATTCACTTACTGGCCAATAAGGGAATATTACTATTTACAATAGGGGCCTGCACATGCAGGAAGGCCAAGTGCTTAGAGCTGACTGCTCAATTACAAAAGAAGTCACACTGACTTACAAAATTGGATTATACAAATCCAATGTCTTGTACTGCTTCAGATCAGCATCTGCTATGCTAGATTCAGTACCGGTTTAAGCTCTGCAATATACATAAACTCTTATCCAATAATTTGCATATTAGGTCTGCTACCTTCTTTTCATACTTCGCATTCTATCATTACTAAATGATCTACAATGATCTCATACATATATGAGTGATATTACAATCCACCATGTCAGCTTACAAAAGATTTTACAATTAATTACAAAATACATTTATACAAAATTCTTGTCGGCCAAGGTGTCGGTAATCTTCGTTTTGGGTGCCAATGATCTGTATGTCGGTGTAGTGTCTTCCGGTGCCGGTGCCTATGTCTGCCTGCCGGTATCACATGATTGTAAGGTTGCCATCGATAACAATACCTTCAATAACTTACAATTCCTCATTGGAGTGTGCATTTGCCAACAGATTACTATGAAAAATCCTAAGTGTATGTGTCTATGCAAGTATAGTAATAATGCTTAAGATGCTTCCACCCTTGCGTGAGGGTGAGGGCTCCTTTTATAAGAAAAAATGTTGATTGAATGGCTAAGATTGAGTGAGTTTGTGAAGGGCTAGATTGATGGGTTTGTGATCTAAGTGATGGTTTTCAGTCCAATCCCATGATGACAAGTGTCAACATGTAATGGCTTGAGAGTAGAGGAAGGGAGCATTAAATGTTTGAGGGAACATGAGGGTAAGCTCATGTGGTTGGGGTTATTGGATAAATTTTTTATCCAAGGGTAAGGTTATTATCCAATGCATAAACTCTTTTGCAAATTTTACCCATGTTTAAGCCTTGACCAAAGGGTCAAGACCCATGTGGGTTGGAGTAGTGAAAGAGGAAATGCATTTAAGACTCTGTAAGAGGCTTAAATGAATTTTGAAGACTTTTGGGGGGGATTTTTGGATTAGGATTGTGCAAATGTTTAGAAGAGGGATTAGGCTAAATTGGAAGGGGTTATAAGAGTCTAGAAGGGTTTTAGAGAAATCTAGAAGAATCTAGAAAGAGGTGGGTGTGGGCAAGTAGGTTTTTATTAAAAATAAAAATCTATTTAAATGTGCAACTTGCATTTGTAGGAGAATGCAAGTGGATGGGTTATTTTTCAATAAATATTGATTTATTTAAAAAGGGGATTTGATTTGGTGATTTGATTTTTAAATAAATGTTAAGTTTATTTAAATAGGAAGAAGTGGGATGAATTAAATAAATTAGATTTATTTAATAACCTAGATTATAGTTTAATAATTAAATAAATTTATTAAATTTATTTAACTAAAATAGAAGAATAGGCTAAGGTGAATTAATTAAATTTTAATTTAATTAATAGATGAATATTTAATCATTCAATAAATATTTAATATTCATTTAATTAATAGACAAATTTATGTGTCTACATTTGCCCCTCTTTGAGATGGTGTGGTTTATCACACCATTTCAAAGAACAGCAAATAGGAACGAGAAAAATGCCCCAAGGATGTTAATTTTGTGGGTTGGTATGCCCCCTCAAAAGATGGGTTGAAATTTTTGAAAAATCGGCTGATCTCTCAAAAAATAGAAATAAATTAGGGGATGATAGAGGAGATAAATTTGGAGTAAATGGCAAAAGAATGGATGAAATGGGGTTAAAATGAAGAAATGAGAAGCCTCAGAAGATCCCGGGTTCTATGGCGGTCAACGAGGCGAAGCAGGGGGAGGGTTGGGTAGGGTATATTTAAGCTAGAAGGGGTAAAATGATCCTCATTTGCACACTGTCCTATAGCAATCTAGAGCTCCTAACAGTGACGTTTGCAGCAGATTGGTTGAGTGAAAAGTGGTGTTCCCACTCGTAGATCATCGATTCAAGCAGATCCAAAGGTACCAGTGGCCAACCGACTACAGACCCCTGATATGTCCAATTCTAACTTTTGCCTTTAGAGCTCATTTATTACACTAAATAGCTATGGGCAAATTTTGGTCGACAAAGGCGCTAAAATGCCGTTTTAGCGCTTTTGTTGCCCAAAATACCGCTTTCGTACCGAAATGGCGCTGCTGTATAGTTGTGTCAGCACGTTTGTCAATGTAGCGCAATTGTTAGGGAGTTTTAGCGCTAGTGTTTTCAATGTTTTGGCGCTATTGTCATAGTCATAGAAATGGGATTGTTGTAGCGCTTTTATTGCACACTATAGCACCTTTGTTTCAATGTAGCACTTTTGTAGGCCTAAAGCAGTGCTAGTGCTGTGTGAGGCCCTACCCCGACCCATCCTAGCATTTCAGTTATTTTCATGTTGGACCTATTATTGATGCTTCATTTCTATGCATTATGGATATAGAATTTTATATGATCCCATGATTGGATAACATTGATATGGTGTATGCCATTTATTTTGATTTACAGAACTTTATTATGATGTTAGAAATATGGATGCATGTCTTATGAATGGTTGAAATTAATGAGGATTATGATAATTGATAATTATGTGGATTTTATTGGATATATGGTAATTTGATTTGTATGATGGAAATTGTATGCAGAGTGATTGAATTGCATTATTTTATTATGATAAATTTATATGTGGTTATTTGGGAATTACTAATGTGTAAAATGAGATGTGCAGGAAAACTAATCCATGTGACCATGGAAACTATTCGAAGAATCAAGCCAAGACCTATGTGCATTTGTGAAGCCAAGGGTTGTCTATTTGGAAAGACAACACCTCGTGTGTATTTTATTTTATTCATAAACGTAAATGTTTGAATGTGTGTTAAAATTGCATTTATTAAATTGTTTATTCCAAAAAGAGATATTTGCCATGTGTAATTAAGTAATGTATTTTTATTGTGTCACTTGACACATGTGTTGTAAAGTGGGTTGGCAATGACATGTCTCTTGGAGGAAAATTGTTTCAACCAATGCATTTTTTTCAAATATTTTAGTGTGGTCCCAGATTAGTCTTGGGTAGAGAGCCTTTGGAGTGGTCAACTCAAGTTTGACCCGTAGGTGAACTTCAGGTGTGTTTCTAAGGGGTCAAATTGACTCCTAGGGTTAGTTAAGGGACATTTCCAAAGGTCCATATGGTATACCTATGGGTAAGGGTCAATTTTAAGCATGTGACCACTCCCATATGACTATTTAGTCACCTCAAAAAATGATTTTTCCAAGATGGACGAAATCCAACTTTTGAGGATTCCACCTAGGTTAGCCAACCTTCATTTCTTGTGTCAGTTTCTTTTCCCCACTTTCTCTTACCTTTTTCAGTTGCCAGTTTTAGTAAGCTTGTAAGAGGTTGGGAAGAACAACTAATGTAAGCTCACACTCTATCCAAGAGGTTGGAAAGAGTGAGAAGAGCCTTCTTAGGGAAGGGTTTGAGGCTTAGGATGGTAATCACCCACTCTCCATTTTTGGAGACTTAGAATCTTGACAAGTTTGGAATTTTGGTATAGAAAATTTGGCTAAGTCTTGAGAGGGAAAGATTGTGGATTTGGGCAGCTATCCTACAACTTCTTTACATCCTTTTGGAAGATTTATGGTTGGTTGAATTACTATCTCATGTAGTTTGTTTTTGAAAAGATTGGTTGTTGTATTTGTATTTCCATTGTTGTTGTTTTATATGTTTAGGAAGATGTTGAGTTCTTCCCTATGTGGTTTTGGTTGAGGTTTTATGTTATTATTTTGGGAGTTTTCAAGGCCAAACTCACCTCTTGGGAGGGTAGAATGGCCTTGGGGTGAAGGGTTGTTTGACAGCCTATGAGTGTAGAGGCTCTCTTTGGAAGAGAGTGATTCACAAGAGATTTTGTGATCCTTGCTGCATAGTGTTTTGTTTATGCAGTGGGGGACATAAGGGGAGTTTTATTGGCTTGTATGCCTTGGGGCACATAAGGAATTGTTGGGACAAGTTTGGAACTTGTGGATGTGTTTCTTGGTAGTCTTGCAATGGCATTATGTTCTCTTATTTGCATAATTCTCCTCTATGTACTTAGTCCACCTTCACCCCACTTGAAAAGTCACATATGTGATGTTTTTTATCATTAGGTTGGGAGTGTGAATGTTGTGAGTTTTATTTCTTGTATGTGTATTGCTTGTGTGTACCCCATTTGGTCTTGGTTCTCCTAGCTCGGGGGTGGCTTCTAGTAAGCTTAGGTTGGAAGGTGAGCCTCCATGGTCACAACCTCAAGCTTTTTATTATAGGTTTGCTTTGGAAAGGATTGAAAGAAAAAAATTTGAGTTGATTAGTTTTTTTATTTGTAATAAGAAAAATATATGTATTTGGGAAGCCCTCATTTAGTCGAAATGAGAGGTTAGGTCTTGTATCTACCTATTTGTAAAAGAAATTCCATGAAGTATTAAATATATTTATTTGACTAAGTTTTACCATGAAATAAAATGCATTTTATTTGAAGTATATTTCCTTGCAAAGTGAAGAATGCATTGTTGAAGTTATCTTTTTAATGATATGTATTTATAGAAAAAGATTAAGCATGAAATTTATAGTTTGTTTTTATTGCTATTTGAAAAGGAAATGAAATCATCTAAATGTTTATAGTCCAGTTTTAAATAAAAAGAGAAGAAATATCTATTTCTATCTATAGTTAAACATAAAAATTAATAGGCAATTTAGAAATGGTTTTTAATCTTACATTGCATCTTGCTGTTATTAATCAATGGATTCTAGAAAGATTTATATTGCAGCTGTAAATAAATTAATTTCTGCTAGTTTTTCTATTCTATAAATGCATGTTAAGTAGAAAAAATAAATAGACTTTTAGAGTGAATATTAATATTGCATCACATCATGTTGTTTATGGATTCAATGATTTTTAGAAAAGTTAGTTGCAACTGTAAATAAATAAAACTCTGTCATATTTTTACATTCTGTAAAAGCAGTAAATAAATCTAGATATAGTTATTTAAATCAACATGTTAACTATATGTTATTGATGAGAAACAAATTTATTCTATTCTGTTATTTAATTATATCCTACCCTAAGTTTGAAAATGCTGGGAAAATCATTTAAGAATATATATATTCTCCAATATATATACACATATATTTATATTATAAAGGGGTTAAGTTTTAATGTCTTTAGATTTAAAAACACACACACACACACACACACACACATAATATTCTAAAAATGAAATACGTTGCAAATTATATTTCTGATTTATTCTACATTTATGATTTTTTTTATATATACATTATATTCTAAAAATGAAATATGTTACAAATTGTATTTCTTGTTCATTCTACATTTATGAATGTTTGCATATATATATATATATATATATATATATATATATATATATATATATATATGTTAATATTTTATTAGCATAATATTTTTTTACACATATATATATATTTAAATGTTAAAATTTTATGATAAAGGATCGATGAGTTTCATGATCTTCAGCAGAAGGGTCTCTTAGTGACCCAATATGAGAGCAAGTTATTTGAGCTCTTACCTTATGTAGACTACCTGAAGGATGAGAAGCTTCTCGTCAACTGGTTTATCAGAGGATTGAATGCTAGGATAGTAGGACCAATGAGGATGGCAGCTCCAGGAAGCCTTCAGGTTGCCATGGAGAAGGCCTTGCTAGCATAAGAGATTCAGGGTAGGCCTTAGGACACGCGGGATCGGTTCCAAAATTAAAACCCTATACCTCAGACTTTTGGGTTTTAGAAACCCCTTTGGAAGGGTAATGACAGACATTCATCAGGGTCCTTCAAACCCCCTCCTCCACAGTAGCCACAATAGAATCAGAGGCAAAGGCCTCAACAAAGTCAGCAGGGCTTTAAGCCCAAGCAGTGGCAGTCACAGGCTCCTAGACATGATCAACGACCCTAGGTTCCATACACACCTTCGGCGCAGACTCAACAGTCCTCCAAGGTGGGTATAGTGGTTCAAGCAAAACAGGTGGACAAGCATACTCTAGGCCATAGGGTGTTTAGTTTTAGAGACGTGGTGCTTGTTTCACTTGTGGAGCCATGGGGCACATGGTGAGAGAGTGTCCTCAGGGTCAGATGGCAGGCAGTCAGCGGATGACAACATCAAAACCTACAGTTGGGGATATGGGCAAGTCCCATAGAGTCTTTATACATGACTTGCCCTACTTTCACAACTTTCAACTAGAAAAAGCTCAATCTACCATACCAGGAGAATAGTAACTGGGTAAAACTTCTCCAGCTTAGTCAGTGTCTCCTTTTCTCAGAAGGTTCTATTCTATAAGCACTACTAGACAAAAGGTATGAGCCCAGCCCATAGTTACCCCTCTGATAAATCAGTTGATGAGAAGCTTCTCGTCCTTTAGGTAGTCTACATAAGGTAAGAGCTCAAATAACTTGCTCTCATATTGGGTCACTGAGAGACCCTTCTATTGAAGATCATGAAACTCATTGATCCTGCACTACCTAAAGTTCTCTAACAGGTATCTGTCTCTGAATTTCTCCGTAAAGACCTCCCAAGTGAGGGTGTTTGCAACTATATCATACTTGTACTCCTCCTACCTCCACCATGTGGAAGTTGTTCCTCTCAAAAGGTGAACAATGATCCATGCCTTCAAATTGATCTCATAGGGACGCAATGCGAAGCACCTATCCAAACTCAAAAGACAAGGCTCAGCTTCTACCCCATCGGTAGATCCTCCAAAATATGGTGGCTGAAGGTGCAAAACCTCTCTGATTTGATCCTCAGGATCACGACGTGCTCTCTCAAAAATTATTGGCACTGCTATTGGAGGTGGTCCAGGTAGATGAACGGACTTAGGCTCATGCTCAGCCTATCCCTCTATGGGATTAGGAGGTGGACTCCTACTCCGCTCCCTAACTACTGATCTATGATTCTCAGAATTCTGGTGTTCTACCTGAAGATCTAATGCTGGGAGCCTATCTTGAACTATCTCTATCAGGTTTTGAAGTGCAACTAAGATATCTCAGTTTGGGTCAATCGGTTGTTCAGGAGGAGCCTCTGGATTCCCTTCCGGAATCGATTCCTCCCTCACAACATCTTCGTGTGCCTTGCATGCACGTCTAGGACCCCTACCACGCTTACGAGCTTGTCGCGTAGTCAGAGGCATCCTTCATGAAAAAATAAAATAAAATAAAATAAATAAATAATTTTGGAGAAAATTTAAATAATTAAATAACTAAAGTGAAACGTAATGGAGAAAGGTTCCTAGTGTTGGAAACCTGGCTCTGATACCAAAATGTCATGCCCAAACTCTTGGGCGAAAATGGAATAACATTTTTTTTTAAAACAACATAATTACACTAAAATAATCTACATTAAAATGAAATACATAAGTTTTGTCTTAACTAAAGGTTAACTCAGGAATTAAAAGAATGGTTTCCTAAAGCTAATTTATTTAACTCAACCATTAATGTGCTAATGCTTAAGGTAGACTAATTATGCCCCAAAAAGGGTCATCACAACTTAATTAATTAATTTAGCTAATTTAATTAATTTTCCCTGATTAATATCTCCAATAATGAATCAAGAGATATTAATTATCTCAATAATATTTAAATACTCAAAGACTAAATAAATTAACGTTATCTCATATTTAAATAATTAATTGAGCAACTCAAATATCGCTCTTAAATTTATTTAATAAGATTATCCAGATCAAATATAATATTTACCTAATAAAATTATTTCACCATTAAGTCGATTTTAATTCCCTTTTAGATATTAACATCAACTATTGAAAATTCGGCCAATAATGACCTCTAGTTTAAAATTTAACAATTTACCTTTAAAAGATTCCAATATTAAAATTTACAAAAAAAAAGTAAAAGGAATTTAATCTTAATTTTAAAATATATATACATATATATAACTACAAAAATAATATGGATTTTATTTAAAGTTCATATTCCCAACATATTTGAAGCAATAACACTCTTATATAATTAACTAAAATTACAAATGGCAATTTACCCTTTTCATTTTGAAAAGGGTTTCCCCCTCTCTTTATTTATATTAATATTTTAATCCAAACCCTAACTAGGGTTGGATTATTCTTTTATACTAACTCTTTTCTCTCTTTTATCCTTTTATCCTTATCAAGCTAACCCTAACCCAAAATTGGGTTAGGGCTGCTATTTCTCCATTCTTTATTTTTTTGTGTGTGTGTGCAGGTGAAAGAGGAGAACCAAGACAAAGAGATCGAAGGAGACGGATCACAAGAGTTAGAACTGGCGGCAGCACACAATGGATGGAGACAATGACCACTGTGAGTGGCCACCCATAGTGGCGGTCAAGGCCACCACTAGGGTTCGCGGTGCACAGCGGCGCCGCGGCGCCCATGTGGGACACGACCCACATTGGGGGTCGAGGCCGCCCTTGTGGGTTGCGGCCCGTAGTTGCACTGCAGGTGCCATGTGGGACACGACCCACAGAGGGGCCCGAGCTGCCCAGTGGGCAACCTGCAGGGAGCTCGGCTCCGGGGCAGGGTCTGCCAACATAAATTATTTTGTTATTTTTAAATTTTTTTTATGCTAATAAAATTTTAACACACACACACACACACACACACACACACACACACACACACACACACACACATATATATATATCTCTGTGTGTGTGTGTGCAAACATTCATAAATGTAGAATGAACCACAAACATAATTTGCAACATATTTCATTTTGAGAATATAATGTATATATAAAAAAAAATTCATAAATGTAGAATGAACTAGAAATATAATATATATATATACATGTATATGTATATTTTTAAATCTAAAGGCATTAAAACTTAACCCCTTTATAATATAAATATACTTGTGTATATATATATAGCATTTCCAAACTTAGGGTAGGATATTATTAAATAACAAAATAGAATAAATTTGTTTCTCATCAATAACAGCCCATGTGGGACACGACCCACATTGGGGGTCGAGGCCGCCCTTGTGGGTTGCGGCCCGTAGTTGCACTGCAGGTGCCATGTGGGACACGACCCACAGAGGGGCCCGAGCTGCCCAGTGGGCAACCTGCAGGGAGCTCGGCTCCGGGGCAGGGTCTGCCAACATAAATTATTTTGTTATTTTTAAATTTTTTTTATGCTAATAAAATTTTAACACACACACACACACACACACACACATATATATATATATATCTGTGTGTGTGTGTGTGCAAACATTCATAAATGTAGAATGAACCACAAACATAATTTGCAACATATTTCATTTTGAGAATATAATGTATATATAAAAAAAAATTCATAAATGTAGAATGAACTAGAAATATAATATATATATATACATGTATATGTATATTTTTAAATCTAAAGGCATTAAAACTTAACCCCTTTATAATATAAATATACTTGTGTATATATATATAGCATTTCCAAACTTAGGGTAGGATATTATTAAATAACAAAATAGAATAAATTTGTTTCTCATCAATAACAGCCCATGTGGGACACGACCCACATTGGGGGTCGAGGCCACCCTTGTGGGTTGCGGCCCGTAGTTGCACTGCAGGTGCCATGTGGGACACAACCCATAGAGGGGCCCGAGCTGCCCAGTGGGCAACCTGCAGGGAGCTCGGCTCCGGGGCAGGGTCTGCCAACATAAATTATTTTGTTATTTTTAAATTTTTTTTATGCTAATAAAATTTTAACACACACACACACACACACACACACACACACACACACACACACACACATATATATATATATCTGTGTGTGTGTGTGTGCAAACATTCATAAATGTAGAATGAACCACAAACATAATTTGCAACATATTTCATTTTGAGAATATAATGTATATATATAAAAAAATTCATAAATGTAGAATGAACTAGAAATATAATATATATATATACATGTATATGTATATTTTTAAATCTAAAGGCATTAAAACTTAACCCCTTTATAATATAAATATACTTGTGTATATATATATAGCATTTCCAAACTTAGGGTAGGATATTATTAAATAACAAAATAGAATAAATTTGTTTCTCATCAATAACAGCCCATGTGGGACACGACCCACATTGGGGGTCGAGGCTGCCCTTGTGGGTTGCGGCCCGTAGTTGCAACTGTAGGGAGCTCGGCTCCGGGGCAGGGTCTGCCAACATAAATTATTTTGTTATTTTTAAATTTTTTTTATGCTAATAAAATTTTAACACACACACACACACACACACACACACACACACAGATATATATATATCTATATATATATATATATATATATATATATATATATATATATATATATATATATATATATATATATATATATATATATATATATATATATATATATATATATATCTGTGTGTGTGTGTGTGCAAACATTCATAAATGTAGAATGAACCACAAACATAATTTGCAACATATTTCATTTTGAGAATATAATGTATATATAAAAAAAAATTCATAAATGTAGAATGAACTAGAAATATAATATATATATATATACATGTATATGTATATTTTTAAATCTAAAGGCATTAAAACTTAACCCCTTTATAATATAAATATACTTGTGTATATATATATAGCATTTCCAAACTTAGGGTAGGATATTATTAAATAACAAAATAGAATAAATTTGTTTCTCATCAATAACATATAGTTAACATGTTGATTTAAATAACTATATCTATATTTATTTACTGCTTTTACAAAATGTAAAAATATGACAGAGTTTTATTTATTTACAATTGCAGCTAACTTTTCTAAAAATCATTAAATCCATAAACAACATGATATGATACAATACTAATATTCACTCTAAAAGTCTATTTATTTTTTCTACTTAACGTGCATTTACAGAATAGAAAAATTAGCAGAAATTAATTTATTTACAGCTGCAATATAAATCTTTCTAGAATCCATTGATTAATAACAACAAGATGCTATGTAAGATTAAAAACCATTTCTAAGTTGCCTATTAATTTTTATGTTTAACTATAGATAGAAATAGATATTTCTTCTCTTTTTATTTAAAACTGCACTATAAACATTTAGATGATTTCATTTCCTTTTCAAATAGCAATAACAACAAACTATAAATTTCATGCTTAATCTTTTTCTATAAATACATATCATTAAAAAGATAACTTCAACAATGCATTCTTCACTTTGCAAGGAAATATACTTCAAATGAAACGCATTTTATTTCATGGTAAAATTTAGTGAAATAAATATATTTAATACTTCATGAAATTTCTTTTACAAATAGGTAGATACAAAACCTAGCCTCTGATTTCTACCAAATGAGGGCTTCCCAAATACATATATTTTTCTTATTACAAATAAAAAATATGATCAACTCAAAGCTTTTTCTTTCAATCCTTTCCCAAGAAAACCTGCAATAAAAAGCTTGAGGTTGTGACCATGGAGGCTCACCTCCCAACCTAGGCTTACTAGAAGCCACCCCCGAGCTAGGAGAACCAAGACCAAATGGGGTACACACAAGCAATACACATACAAGCAAGAAAACTCAAAACATTCACACTCCCAACCTAAGGATAAACAACATCACATATGTGACTTTTCAAGTGGGGTGAAGGTGGATTAAGTACCTAGAGGAAAATTCTGCAAATCGGAGAACATAATGCCATTGCAAGACTACCAAGAAACACATCCACAAGTTCCAAACTTGTCCCAACAATTCCTTATGTCCCCCAAGGCATACAAGCCAAAAAAACTCTCCTTATGTCCCCCATTGCATAAACAAAACACTATGTAGCAAGGGTCATAAAATCCCTTGTGAATCACTCTCTTCCAAAGAGAGCTTCTGCACTCATAGGCTGTCAAACAACCCTTCACCCCAAGACCACGCTACCCTCCCAAGAGGTGAGTTTGGCCTTGAAAACTCCCAAAACAATAACATAAAACCTCAACCAAAAACACATAGGGAAGAACTCAACATCTTCCTAAACATATAAAACAACAACAATGGAAATACAAATACAATAACCAATCTTTTCAAAAACAAACTACATGAGATAGTAATTCAACCAACCATAAATCTGCCAAAAGGATGTAAATAAGTTGTAGGAGAGCTACCCAAATCCACAATCTTTCTCTCTCAAGACTTAGCCAAATTTTCTATACCAAAATTCCAAACTTGTCAAGATTCTAAGTCTCCAAAAATGGAGAGTGGGTGATTACCATCCTAAGCCTCAAACCCTTCCCTAAGAAGGCTCCTCTCACTCTTTCCAACCTCTTGGATAGAGTGTGAGCTCACATTGGTTGGTCTTCCCAACCTCTTACATGCTTAATAAAACTGGCAACCGAAAAAGGTAAGAGAAAGTGGGGAAGAGAAATTGACACAAGAAAGGAAGGTTGTCTAAACTAGGTGGAATCCTCAAAAGTTGGATTTCGTCCATCTTGGAAAAATGATTTTTTGAGGTGACTAAACAGTCGCATGGGAGTGGTCACATGCTTAAAATTGACCCTTACCCATAGGTATACCATATGGACCTTTGGAAAAGTCCCTAAACTAACCCTAGGAGTCAATTTGACCCCTTAGAAACCCACCTGAAGTTTACCTACGGGTCAAACTTGAGTTGACCACTCTGAAGGCTCTCTACCCAAGACTAATCTGGGATCACACTCAAATATTTGAAAAAAATGCTTTGGTTGAAACAATTTACCTCCAAGACACATGTCATTGCCAACTCACTTTACAACACATGTGTCGAGTGACGCAATAAAAATACATTACTTAATTACACATGGCAAATGTCTCTTTTTGGAATAAACAATTTAATAAATGTAATTTTAACACACATTCAAACATTTACGTTGATGAATAAAATAAAATACACACGAGGTGTTGTCTTTCTAAATAGACAACCCTTGCCTTCACAAATGCACATAGGTTTAGGCTTGATTCTCTGAATAGTTTCCATGGTCACATGGATTAGATTGACTACACATCTCATTTTACACATTAGTAATTCCCAAATAACCACATATAAATTTATCATAATAAAAGAATACAATTCAGTCACTGTGCATACAATTTCCATCATACAAATCAAACTACCATATATCCAATAAAATCCATATAAAGCAATTCACTTAATGACATTATCATAATCCTCATTAATTTCAACCATTCATAAGACATGCATCCATATTTCTAACATCATAATAGTTCTGCAAATCAAAATAAATGACATACACCATATCAATGTTATCCAATCATGGGATCATATAAAAATTTATATCCATAATGCATAGAAATGAAGCATCAATAATAGGTCCAACATGAAAATAAGTGAAATGTATCTTCTTAACTCCAGGATGTGTTGCATAAGGAGCCCTATGAGCCTCCATCAGAATGAATTCGTGCAATTCTCTGGAAGAAGGTACATAGATGCACCCTCTATGGCGTAATAGTCCATCAGACTCTAAGGAATAGTCTGCATACTTTCCCTCCAGGTTCTCATGAGATCGCAGTACCTGACAAACCTCTAAATACCACTCATCCTCTGGCAACCGCTGCAATATACGATCTCTCAAATATGTGCCCATAGACATGGAGTATACCTCATGACATCTCTGTTGGCATTTTTGATGATTATGTTTTGATTGTCATTGATGGACATACACTTGCATTGAGATCACTTTTGTATGTATAAGTTAAAGCTCAACTGGTACTTGTTTCAACCGGTATGATGCATTATAGTCCTTAGACTATTGGTGTTTTGCAAAAAGTGATTACCGATCTGAAGCGGTATGTAGACCCCAAGCGGTTCGAGGATCTCAAGTGGTACGAAGTATCAAAGGAGCAGAACACATATTTCCCACTCTTCATTTTGTCAAACCGGCAACTAGTATTTTGTATGAACCCGTAATACTCTATGATGAGTTACCAACTGACATTTTGTGATGAGTTACCATCCACCGATTGTTTGACAGTGCCGACACTTCAACGGTGTTTTTTGTGTCGTGTTACAGAATATGTCTAGATGCATTGAACCTAGGAAATTGTATTGTAATCTTATTGGACCGACATGAAATCAGATTCCTTTAAAAGGACATCATGTCTAGGGTTTTATGTTGTTGCTAGGGTTTAAGGTGGTTGATGAGTTAGAGAGAGTATGAATGTAGAAGACTGAAGTAATGCTGGAATGCATTAAGAATGAGCTATCAAGGATCTAACCAAGCAATCTGTGCTATTAGCTAGATCACTCACTTGTTGATTACTCACATCTTCGACAAGTCTGAAGCCCTTAACCGGGTAGGCCCAAAAGCCTGTTGTAAATCCTCTAACAAGGTGGTTCATATCTGTGGATTTAAAATCCTCTATCAAGGTAGTCTTTAATTAGACTTATCTCTAACAGAGATTGAGATTCCTAACAGGATCTGTTCAGGTAAAGAACATTGTATGACCTTAACCGGTCTAGTTCCTATTCTGCAGATAGTTACTTGTGAGTTCCATCTCACCGTGGTTTTTCCCTTTTGGGTTTGCATGTCAAAATATCCTATGTTATGGTGTTTGTGCTTCTATGGGTGAATGGATTATTTGCTATTTGGTTTGCATGTGTGCTAACTGGTTTGTCTGCTAAACTGTTTTATCGGTTTACTGTTAGTCTAGCAAAGTGTTTAAGTACACAGATTTTTGGCATACTAATTCACCCCCCCCCTCTTAGTATTCATCAGTCTCCTACTCAAGGCATCTGCAACTAAATTTTCTTTTCCCTTGATGTAGTTAATGTTAAAATCATACTTGCATAAAAAATCCATCCATTTTCTCTGACGAGCATTAAGATTAGGCTGAGTGAATATGTATTGCAAGCTCTGATGTTATGAATGATGCTCAAAATGATGACCCAAAAGGAAGTGTCTCCACCTCACAAGTGCATGCACTACTGCTGCAAGCTCAAGGTCGTGAGTAGGGTAGTTAAGGTCACGAGTCTTAAATTTCCTAGACTCATATGCTATAGCTCGACCATCCTGCATGAGGACTGCTCCTAAACCCTCTAGGGAAGCATCTACACAAACCATGAAGTTTGCTGAGGGATCTGGTACCACAAGGATAGGTGTGCTAGTAATTGCCCTTTCTATTGGTTGGGGATAGGTCATTGAGCGGATGACTAGTGAGGGAACTCGATATGAATGGGGGTCATGTTTATTGGCCCATTTGTATAGAGATTTGCATGAGGTGGTTTACCATGATATCTCCTCACTCAATGTTGTGATCACATTGCTGCATATCTTGTCATGGGAGAACTTTCCTATTACGAGACCGATGTGGATGAGGTTTGGGGCGATTGATCAACCCTATGTTTATATGTATGAAGGTATGATGACATGTCCCCAGCTAGGGAAGCTGGAGTACTGGTGATGGGCATTGGATGATCTAGATACAGAGATATGGCACCCCTACCTGGATTGTGAGCAGTGGGAGGATGATGTAAATGCGATGCCTTATGTTTACACAATGCGGTTCCTGATTGGGTGGGAAACTTATGTAGTTGAGAGATATTTGCTAGGATCAGTGATGAGGCAATTTGGTTGCACATAGGGTATACCATGGGGTTTCAAAGAGTATTACAATGTTGTTCAAGAGATATTCCATTGGGGGCCTATATTTTCCTATGATTAGACATTGGAAGAGTTTTAGACTTTACAAGCGAGACCATGGCCATATCGAGTAGAGGTGGCAGATGCAAGGGTGATCGATGAGTATGCATAGTATTTGGCCACACATCCATTTCCACAGATCGTAGATCTAGCAGAGTCGTTGCCTCCATTTGAGGATGACAAGGCTTCAAAATAGGGGAGGACAAGGAGTAGATTAGAAGGGGGAGGTGGAGATGTGGGTGGAGGAGGTGGTGGTGGAGGTAGATTAGGTGGTATGGGTTTGAGGAGAGGTAGAGGTGGCCTTCCTTTGCAGCTGGGACAAGGATTAGTTATACAGGGAACAACAATTGCAGCAATAGGAGAGAGGGGAGAGAGAGGAGCGGGTGGAGGTGTGGGCAGTGGTGGGGATGTCGGTGGAGATGTAGGTATGGGGGGTGCAAGTGGAGATGTGTTGATGGGGGAGGGACATGGAGCCATAGGTAGTGGATAGGGGAACCTACGAGAAGTCATGATAGTGCGGCTATAGACTCTCTTAACGACCGTTGAGGATCATATTAGGGATTTGGAGGCTGAGTTAGAGGATAGAGATGCAAAGATTGTTGTGAGGGATGTGAATCATTTTGCAAGGGGGGCCAAGATGACCATAGTTTTCAGAGAGAGAAATAGAGATGCAAAGATTGTTGTGAGGGATGTGAGGCAGCTACAGGATAGGGTCTGAGCATTGGAGGGGGTAGAGGGACAGGGTGCTATAGGCAAGGTGATGAGGGAGATGTGCTAGGCAAGAGAAGAGATTGACTACTGGCAAGGTCTTTATGAGAAGGTGGTGCCCAATAGTTAGCGAGTGATGAGCTATTCCCAGATGTAATAGGTGAGATCAGAATGATCTCAGAGGGGTCAGAGCAGTGGGGGTGTGATGGGTCCTCCTCACTGGTATGGTGTGGGTGGTGGTTGGGGTGGTGTGACGACATCTACTGAGAGTGGTATTTGAGATGTTCTTTGCATTGTGATAGTTGTTACTATACTGATACTTGGATAGCTCTTGGTAGCTTATATTTTTGACATCATTGTATTCAAATCCATGTGTACTTGATTTTGATGAGATATATGATGAGATCTCAGTTTTGGCTACGATGATATGATATACATTTATGTGATGACATGATTTGTTTTATGCATGTTGATTATATGATTTGATATTTGGATACTAACATGTGGATGTAGGTTATATCTGATATATGTGATGATGTTGGATTCAATCTAAATGTATGATGTTGATATGATAATATTGATATGTGGATGCAGGTTTATATTTGATGTATGTGATGAGGTTGGTTCTATCTATATGTATGATGTTGATGATAGTGTGATTTATGATAATGCTTATTTGAATGCATGCTATGAAATGAATATGCATGTTTTTGACAATGTGATGAATGATGCATACTTGTTGATAACGTAAAATGATATGGTGATGATGTAAAATAGACATAAGATGATATTATTATAAAAATGTTTATGCAAATGATTGGTTATTTATGATGGTAATATGTACTTGTGAATATATATGTGATGCAAGGGATGAATCATTTGTGTGGATGTGCAGTATATGATGATAATGATAGATAATATTGATGTGATGATGAAATGATGATATGAACTAGATTTATGTGAGTTTTAAAATGAATCTAGTTAATGTAAATGAATGCACTTAATGCACTTAAAATGACTTCACCTAAATGAATCTACATGAATATATTTAAGGAAATAAATGAATGCACCAAAATGAATGTACCAAAATGAATGTATGAATGGATGTAAATTAATGTATTAAAAGAAATCTACATTAATGGATGTAAATAAGTAATGCCACTAAAAATGTTTTTAAAATGAGATGGAGCTAAATGAATTAACTGAATGCAACTTAACGAATGAATATGAATGCACCTAAATGAATGTACCTAATGAATGCACTTAATGATATAAAGTGAATGATAATGCAAACTGAATTGACCTAAATGGGTTGACAATGCAAATATTTATAAATGCTTTATACCCTATATGAGACATAAATGACAATGTGTTAATACATACAAATATGAGATGGAGATGTGAGAGGATGTATCAAAATAGTCCGTCATGATGTTTGTGCAAGATAAGCCTTTGATAGCGAACTTTTTTATAGCATCCCCAATTAATCACATGCTTGAAAAATGTGTTCAATGTATAAATGAATGGGTGATATGCAATGGAATGCAATATATATATATATATAGATGAGATGGAATGGCGATCCATGGCTTATTCTTTATTCTTTGTATCCTCATTGAGCATGGTAGTACCGATCTTGGCCAAGGTATCAGAAACCAATTTTGAACATTGCACCTGTAAACAAACATCATAGATAAGGAACATAACCCTCCATTTTAGTTCATATGTAGATGGTCGAGGTATATGTTGTAGTTAGCAAGCCAACAAGGATCCATGATTGTATATTTTGCATAGGATTTTGTAGCTTAGTGAACTTCCCATGTAGGCACGATTAGTACATGCCCCAAAACTTCATTGGATAAATCCACAAACATAAAACAAAACAAAAAGATATCTAGAACCATCTTGACCACTCTAATCACTTGTGGATATCCTAGAGTGACATAGGATCCAAATATATATAAAGCAAATTTTTTTTGACCAAGTGCCTATCAGCTTAAACAACATCTTCTTGTCAGGGATATGTTTCGCCATGTATTGTTTGTTTGAAGGAAGGATGCATCCTTGTTTAAGACAGTTTTGTGCATGTTTTCTTAGAATGTTTGTCTATGTGCTAATCTAATAAGGGGTCATTATTAAGTGGCTCAAATGTTTTTTCTGTGTCTGACTGGATGTTTATGTACAAGGAACAAGTTTATTTCAATATTTTTGATTGATTTTGATGTTTTAGGTATTATTTTAGGAAATTTTCCGAATGAGTACCCCAGGGCGAATCACATGTATGGAGAATCCACTCCCATCATTAGTTTAAGAACATTTCTCCTAGTTAGGTGTCGATGTAAAAGCATGATGTGGGACACATGAGGCAATAACCCTAATTGCAAAGCCATAAAAATCCATGGTAGATAGGATGTATGAGTGGATACAATGGATGTGATCACAACAAGTTTGTAAGACAATGGAGATACAACCTTTATGAATGGCACCTGTTTGCTAGGTTTTCACCACCGCACTTATCCAAGGTGTCATTAGAGTGGTTTTCACTGTTTAGATGTGTAATGATTGTGAGAAATGATGATGAAGAAATCAAGAGGAAAGATTTTCTC
This sequence comes from Cryptomeria japonica, assembly GCF_030272615.1. Taxonomy (NCBI): domain Eukaryota; kingdom Viridiplantae; phylum Streptophyta; class Pinopsida; order Cupressales; family Cupressaceae; genus Cryptomeria; species Cryptomeria japonica. The sequence continues at coordinate 144,184,358 of NC_081408.1, read as the reverse complement.
TCCTCAAGAAGAGTGAAAGTTTCACAAAAGATCCCTCGTAACCTTTTCATGCACATTACATTTAAAGGAGGGGGGAGAGTTCACTAGATCCAATATCAATAGGAAGAGATTGAATGCTAATTGAATTGATAGCTGATTTGGAAAGTGAAAGTAACCCTCCATTAGAATACAATAGGTTCATTTATGCAATTTAAGAACAAGTATAAATATGATAAATAAATTCTTGCAACTTGAGATAGAAATGTGGGATGAAGCTGTGCACCTGGAATTGGCGTAAAATGTCGAGACGAAGCTCCCCTGCAAATTTGAGCGAAAGTTATCAGTATTGTGTTGAAAGTGCACACGATTTTACAAAAAATCTGCGTGCTGAAAAGGGTTTTTCTGCCTCTAAAAATGGAGTCTGAATTTGCAAATACAACTGTGCACCTGCAACCTACACATAGTAAAGAGAGGAAAAGGGGTTGGGATTGGGGGTTTGCCTTCGGGTCAAACCCTGGTTCTGGAATTAACCAAATGATAAAAAAGTACTTGCAAGTAAATGTAAATGAAAGACTAAAATAGAATTCACCTCAAGGGAGGATGCACTCAAAATGTAGATAGAATTGCTTGAAGGATATGTAGAGTTGAATGTCAGGAGAGATATCCTCTTCAATGGTTGAATCCTTGACTTGAATGCAACACCTAGCCTTGAAAGGAGACTTCAGAATGTTCAATGCTTGAAAGGAATTCTTGAATGCTTGAATACTTGATTTCACTTAGAATAACAATTTCCACATCATGTATGCTTATTGAAATTATCTTATGCGAATAGGAGAGAGGAATGCATCTTATATATTTGTCAATTAGGGTTAATAGATTGATTTTTTGTCATAGGTCGACATAGGGAAAGTTTTCCCGCTTTAATTGCAAAGCTCAATACAAAGATAGGACAAAGGGGTCCCCAAGATAGGGCAGGGATAGGGGGCCCACACCCCTGTCCTTCCCTTATCGAGGACAAAAAGTAGGTCTTGGGCAGTGCAAAGTATGAAAAGTGCAGTTTTTCAGGGATTGAGCAAGTCGTGGATCTCCAATCAGGCTTGGGGATCTAGTCACCAATGTGAAGACCCTAATGTGGTCAAAAATTGCAAGGGTTGTAATTTTATGATGGTACATTTAGCTCCCACTTCAGCAAGTGTATAAGCGTACGCCAATACTACCGGTAAAGTACAAGGAAACAAGATTGAAAGACTTTCACCACATCAAGTAGGCAAGATACACCAAGCCCCCAATGGACTAAGGATCTTAAGAAATCGATTGAAAAAGTAAAAGGGAAGATCAAGAGAGAGAACCATGACTGCAAGTAGCAAGGTTCCCCTCACTATGAGTCATGAAAAGAAAGGATACCAAAAATTATAAAACAAAGCCAAGTTCACTAAGTAAATTTGAGTATTGAGAAGGAAAATATAAGCAAAGTGTTTGCCCCCGCATTAAAGTGATCACGCATGCCTTATTGGGAGTGATTTATTTAAAGTAGGATACACCCAAGAGAGCGAGAGAGAATGTTATTGCAAGGATTAAGCCCCAATCGAGGAATAAACCCAGGGATAATGAACACAAAACACAAAACATGAGGTAGTTTTGCTTTCCTCGGGGTCAATATGCTATATGATAACTCATGTATATATCATATGTATATATGCATATAATAATCGTCATTCCTCAAAGGAAGGAAACTACCTTGGAAGAAAGGGAATAGAAGATGTCTTTTGTGTCAACATGAAAGAGACCAAAAGAGATCTCAATTCTTTGTATCATCCTGAAGTAGACATTACTAGGGAACATACAAGAATAGGGATACACATAGAAGAATGATCACAAAAGAGCAAGAAAAGAGAGAGAGAGAGATAGAGAATCTACAGAACTAATGAAGCTAATCTAGCACTTCATCCACCTCCTGAGCTTGCTGATCACTATTTTGGGAAGGCAGGAAACACACCAAAGGAGTGACATTGAGCACAACAGATGAAGATATCACAAGATCCAAATAAGAACTATGCTCATGTGCTAAGTCACTTTGTTCGATTTTGGGAGCTAGGATTAAGGCTTTTGAAAACTCTGCGGATAAATGTTTGTCCACATCAACACATTCATAGTCACTATCAGAAGCATTAGGAGTTGTATTGCCATCATGAATAACATTTTTACCTATTTCTTTATCAAGATTTATAGAAAGAGGAGCGCGAACATAAATAGGAGTAAAACCATCACATGCTTTTTTCAAATTATGAGTTGGAGATGTAGGTTCAACATCTTGTTTAGGAGAAAAGGGAATTATGTCAACTGTTGGAGTGTTGGGAGATTGAATATTTTGAGGAACAACTTCATGAGCTCTAACACGATGCTTTTGTCGGTATTCTCTCACACAATGATTCCATCGAGTCTTAGTGAAAGACTGAGAAGGAGGAGGAATATTTGTTGAAGGAGGAATATTCTCATCTTTGGTAGTTGGAGGTTTAGGTTGAGGTATTTTAGGTTGAACAAGAGGAGAGGCAGGTCTCTTCTCTCTATAAGAGAAAGGAGGTGGAACTGCACCATATAATGGAGGAATGTTTTGTGTAGGAAGGAGAGCAGGTCCATCATGAGGAGGAGGTATGTGTCTAACCTTAGGAGGAATATTATTGTTTTTCTCAGGAAAAGGTATAGTTTTATCCATAGGAATAGGTTGGGAATCTTCCTTAGGAGGAAGATTAGTTCTATTCGTCAAAGGAAGAACCTCATCTTCAAGAAGGATGGGAATATCAATTGTTGGAGTTCTAGGTTGGCTCAAGGATAGGATTATGTCTTTCTTCCACTTTTGATAAGATTGAAAAAGAGGATCACTTCATGATGGAAGAGATTAGAATTGTTTACGCCAAAAAAATCAATAGGAACACTAGGGCTTCTTTCAACTAGTCGAAATAAGCTATGGTTGACAGTTATGATTTCTCCATTGTGGGGAAATTTTAGGCACATGAATTGGAGAAGCAATATATTTCATGAAAGATAGCCAAAGGTATTCCAACTTCACATGGAATTTCTCATAAGAAGGAATGATAACAAAGTTGACATCCATAGTTTTAGTGTGAACCTCAATAGAAAGTGTAATAGAACCAGTGGTAGCACAAGAGAATCTATAGAATAACTTAACAACCACATTTTTATCATCATAAATTGGTTTAAGAAAACGTAAAGTGGAAAGATACTTCTCAGTGATGACATTAAACATGCAAGAGGGATCTATAAGCACACCACGACAAGGCATATCCTAATTCTTTGCAACTATGTATAAAGGTCTGTCGGGTTCTCTAATGGTCTCACTATATATAAGTCCTTAGGGTTTCTTTGTTTCTCTACCATATTCACTAAATTTTGAACTGTTGTAGTCACATTGGAAGGAGAGAAATGGGTATGTTCAGCCTCAATCATATTAGAGATATGAGAAGGTAAAGGATCAGTAAAAATCTTAATATTTTGATTAGGAGGAGCTACTAACTTGTTACCCTTGTCATTCACATCTACCACAAATATAGTATTATTATCAATCAAATCTTGAAACTTACATTTTAATGCAAAACATTTCTCAGTATCATGACCTGCTTGATGATGAAATTGACAAAAAGAATTATTATCAAAGTAAGGTGAGGCTGCCTTATAAGGGTTGACTGGTTTTATTGGAGGAAGTTTGATAACATTTCTTTTAACAACTGAGATAATGCAATGTAAAAATTCATTCAAAGGAGTAAATTGTCTTTCTCTTCTAAAAAATTTAGAAATAGGAGGCACACCTGTTGTAGCATTCACATTGTTAATGTTGACGTTGTTATTGAATTTGATGAATCCTTTGCTTGTTTTGAACTTCGCAAACAGTTGTTGAGCACTGTCACCCTTATCACTCAGAGCCATAGAATTGGATTTCTCCAATTGACTCATAATCAATTGATAATTATGAAATGTTGGGCACAACTGTGGAAAGGAAGTAAACTCAGAAAGGAGAAGTTTGTCTCTAATGTATTTTTGCAAATTAGAAATGAAAATTCTTTGAATATCATCATCAGGCACTTGAAAACAAATTTAAGAACACAAATGCTTATATCTACCAATGAAATCAGTCACTTTTTCTTTAACACCTTTTTTACGATGCATTAAATTAGTCAAATTGATTTTAGGACCTATTTTGTTTTGAAATTGTTGAATAAAATTATTTTCTAATTGTTGAAAAGAAGTAATAGAATAAGAAGGCAAAGAGAAATACCATTGTAAATCCTTATCTCTCAATGTTCTAGTAAACAATTTTGCAAGCAATCTTTGGTCATAAGCAAAGTCAATACACAATATTTGAAATGTCTTGACATGTGTTAAAGGATCACCTTTTCCATTATAGAGTTATAATTGAGGGACTTCAGCATGTTTAGGAGGAACATCCTTAACAATATGAAGAGAAAGTGGGATCACAACGTCAAATGTGGGCACAATAAACTTAGATTGACTCATAGAAGCAATTTGTTATTGTAATGATGACACAGTTTAAGAAAGATTATTAATGGTTGCTTTGGTTGAAGAATTTATGTTAGACATGTTTGATTGAGAAGGTGGTGTGACGTTGTTGAAAGAAGGCATTGATTGAGAATAAGGTGAAGGAACACTAAGGTAAGTACGTATAGGAGATGATTGAGTAGGAAATGGGACACTAAAAGGAGGAATAAAATGATTAGATGAATTGCCCCCTTGTGTCACATTCATTGGTTGAGAAACAAGATGAATACTTATTGAAGGCATGGGTAAGGACAAAGGGTTGATTGAGGAAGAGGGATTTCCCCATTACTAATGGTTGTAGGTATGACATTTTGAGTTGAGGTAGACATGATGTTTGAAGTAAAAATAGGAATGCTATCCATCAGAGTGGTCAAAGGAATAGAATGATTGATTTGTATAGAAGGTTGTGAATAACCTAAGTTCTCAACACAACTCTTTATGGGCATGACATTAGAATCAACAATATGAGCAATCCATGCAATATATCAATTTCATTCTTATCACTTTAAATCATGCGCTTTAGACCTTCAATTAATGGAAGAGCTTCACTATTAGGGTATTCTTGGGACATCCATTGTTGAAAATTGTTGAATTGATTATCCAATTTTGAAAGTTGATCTATAGATACTCTAGTCAAAGCTTCTTCTTCATCGGTGGAATCATCAATTTGATAAATAGAGATGTTATTAGGATGGGAAGAATTAGCATTATCCTCATTGAAGAAGTCACCCAAATTAGGCTCCATCTCCTCAGTAATTAAACCTTGGGAAGCCTTAACTCTAATGCTTCATCTAATGGGGATAGTGTGGTTAGGATTAATAGTGGTAAAAATCATGCACTAAAGGGAAGATTTGAAATTTTTGAATTTTGAATATTGGCAACAAAGTTTGCAAAATTGAATAATATAAAATTCAAGGAATTTAAGATTATACAACTTGAAATTTGTTGAAAGAAGAAATGACATAATTTTCTAAGAAAAATTATGATAAAAGGAAATTGAAATTTTAAAATTAGGGACAATTGGATATCACTCAAGTTCATAATTAAATTTGTCAAAATTAAATTTTTTAAAATCGGGGTAGATTATAATTAACGACTTAATTTCAAAATTTTCCTTGAAAGTTGTGATATTGAAATTGGGAAGTATTTTTTATTTTAGAGAGAGAAAAACTCGAGAAAATCAACCAATTTTCTGGATTTAAGCAATTAAATATAGTCATAACAGTCTCCCGAAATTTCGGGGAGAAAGCCAGGGACCATGTTGAAAGTGCACACGGTCCTCCCAACTTTTTTAGAAATTTTCAGGGATTAAAGTTAGTATGATTTTAAATCTAACCCCCCAAAATGGATTGATTTTATGAAGTTTAGATAGGTGAAATTGAGGCTTGAATGTGAAAATAGGACCCTATTAGGGTTTTGAAAAAGGTAAAACCTAATGGATAAGGCCACCTTAAATAATGTTTAGAAAACTAAAATTTATTGAAATTTGCACAAAATCCAATTACTTTTGAAAATTAGGGTTCTAAGACCTAACCACTTAATTTTAAAATTTTGAATTTTGGAAAAGGTAGGCAAATTGAAAAATTGAATTTTAGGCAAGAAGACAAATTTGAAAATAGTCCTAAATCTGAAAATGAAATGTGAATTCAATTTTTGCACAAGTTCAAGTTGATTTTTAAAAATTAGGGTTTTGACAACTAACCACTTAATTTTGTAAATTTGAATTGCAATTTGAAGAAGACAATTATGAAATTGAATTTGAAAAACAATGCAATTTTCAGATCTAAAACAATAGAGCAAAAGTTCAATTCCCTTTTTTGAAAACTAGGGTTTTCATTGAATGAACCACTAAGTTTTGTAATTTTGCAAGAAAACTTGTAAATTAAAAACATAAGAATAATTTGAAATATCAAGCATGTAAGACCTCGGGTTCACCAAAATGTAATGGTTGTGAAAAGGATAATGAAGAAATCAAGAGGAAAGCTTTTCTCTCCTCAAGAGGAGTGAAATTTTCACAAAAGATCCTCCTTAACCTTTTCACGCACTTTACATTTAAAGGAGGGGGTATAATTCACTAGATTCAATCTCAATAGGAAGAGATTGAATTCTAAGTGAATTGATAATGGATTTGGAAAGTGAAAGTAACCCTCCTTTACAATGCAATAGGTTGATTTATGCAATTTAAGACCAAGTGTAAATATGACAAATAAATGCTTGTTACTTGAGATAGAAATGTGCGACGAAGCTGTGCACCTGAAATTGGCAGTAAAATGTCAAGATGAACCTCCCATGCAAATTTGAGTGAAATTTTTCGGGACCATGTTGAAAGTGGACATGGTCCTTCAAAAAATCCGCGTGCTGAAAAGTGTTTTTTTTGCCTCTAAAAATGGAGTCCAAATCTGCAAATCCAGTTGCACATCATTAATAAATTGCAAGTTGAAGACAACCATTTCCCTTTCCAAGATCCCATTTTATCAAAACATCTACTTATTAGATTTTCCCAATAAACTTTCTTTTTGATTCCAGCAAATAATGGAGTTCCCAAAAACTTTCCTAGGAAATTGGCCACTTTCAATTTTAAGATTTTGATTATATCCACCTAAAGGCTAGGTTGAGTATTAAGTAAATAAACTTTTGAATTACTCTAATTAATCTATTGGGTTGAGGCTTTGCAGTATCTCTTAAGGAGGATTTTAATATTTTTTGCTTCTCTCCTGGTAGACTGACCAAATAGCATCGTGTCATCTACAAATTGTTGGTGAGAAACAATTTCTAGAATTTTTGGGCTGGTAGAGGACAATCAGATGCCATTCTTGTAGGGATTCTCCCCCTTTTTAGGGATTGTCACTCTTTCCCATTTCTGGGAGATATTTTTAGACACACAACCATCGGATCAATCTGTTCTGATATGATCTTCCTCTTTTTTGTAACCTAACCCTAGTTGGTTAGGCTTTCTGAACCTAATGTATCGTTTGAGCTATGCCTGAACTATAAAGGCAATTTTTGTAGCTCTTTCTGAGGGTTCTTCTCCCTTTTTCTCTTATTAAATTCTATAATTTCTACAACTATAAATTTACCTTACCTTTGCATCAATTAAGTTAGCCTTTTACCTCTTTCCAAGTTCATTTACCTTGTGTAAAATTGCCTTGCTTTTGTTATGAATTTGCTTCTTATTGGTTTTATTTGATTAATATGTTGTATCAACTTTTCTTATAAGATCTGTCTATGAACTTTTCAGTTCCTCTATGTTCTACATTAAGTCTTGATCTCAAATATGTCTTATGGGCTAATTAAGGATAAAAATTTGTGTATACTTTGAGTTGCTTCGTTGGTGTTTTGTGTAGTTATAGGTAGGGAAAAAAGATTATTTCAATCCAGGTGCATCACCTCACATTTTCCTTTCGGTATTATTTCTCTCCCATTTTCCCTTTAGATCATTAGAATAGATTTTATAAGTGTTGGGTTGGTCCAACACTGCACCTTGATTGATAAGGAAATCAGCCCTCTTCGGAGACTCAACCTCACATGTGCAAAGTCCCATACTTGGAGGTTATTTCCATGTTTCACAAGGTTGTTGAGAATAAGTGTTGAACAATGGTGTAAACTTTTGTGACAAAAATACCTCTTTTTGAGCTAAAGAAATCATGGGCTACTCCATTCACAAGGATTGAAAATTTGGGGCTTGAAATACAGTTATTTAACCATTTGATCCAATCGCTGCTATATCCAAATCTATTGAAAACTTCAAAAAGAAATCCCCTGTCCATTGAATCATACGCCAATGAGGATATCAAGTTTTAATATCATACTTACTTGTTTGGTTTTCCTTGTCGAATGAATTGCTTCATGCGGAATTATGACACCTTCAATAATTGATCTTCTCGAGAAAAAAATGCTCTATTCTTATGAAATGATTGAACTTAATACCGTATTCAATCTATTTGTAATAATTTAATATATTATCTTATAAAACATGTTACATAAATGCAATTGACCTAAAATCATTCATGGATTGAACTTCTCTCTTTTTCAAGATTAGTGCTAAAAATGTGTGATTTAAGGCTCCAAGAGACAATTTTCTTCCTTATAGATTCATCCATCACCTTAAAAAGATCTTCTCCTACTATATCCCAAAAGTGTTGAAAAATACTAGCTAAGAATCGATCAAGGCCATTTTGTCTAGGTACATTTAAAAAATTACCTTTGATATCCTTCGAAACCTTTTTGAGAAGTTCCTTGTTCTGCTCTATTGGCAACAAGGCAACAAACTAAGAGGGAGGTCGGGTGAATCAATTTTCTCACAAAATTTAACTTTAATAAACTGATCCTTTAACCACATAACACATATGAAGAAAATAAAGATGCTTGAACACAAAGAAAATAATCACAACACCACAAAACCAAGATTTTGTACGTGGAAATCCAATTAAGGGAAAAAGCATAGTGGGAACATACCCATAGTGAGATGATACCCTGTTAGGAGTAAATGAATTACAATGGACAATGCACATACATTCAGGAACACTTCCTAGAGCTCACTTCTCCAAAACAAGAAGGTCTACAACCCTAGGAAGGCTCACTGCCTTACAAACAGACTATAGGAGATTACAAACTATTTGAACTGAAGAAAAACATCTACAAATGCCAAAGTGCAATTCTGGTTAAGAACTATACATTTATTACTCACTGTTCTACTACCCTTCTCTGCTACACTATTCTACATTAATCCAGAGCACCAATCTTTTGTCTGGTATGCCCCAGACCTGAAGACTGCAGTGATAACATATGGACCTAGCCAATTGGATTTAAATTTACCCCGATGTTCTATGTTTGGTTGATTGCGACAATTCTCTCTGAGAACAAGATCTCCTACCTCAAATGTGCAAGGTTTGAGCCTATGATTGTATCTTTTGCTCATGCATTGCTGGTATTCTTTTAGGTGATTGTAGGAAGCTTGTCAATTCTCATCAAGCAGTTCGAAGTCCTGGAGATGGGAGACTTGATATTTTTCATTGTTGATCCAATTGCGCAAGGAAACCTGTAGGGATGATAATTTCACCTCAATAGGCAAGATAGAATCTGATCCATATAGAAGTGAATATGGGGTTGCGCTTGTAGGGGTTCCAATGCTAGTTCGATATGCCCATAGTGCTGGATTCAGATGAATGTGCCAATTACGATTGACATCATTGCTTGAGGATCCTCAATATGTTATTGTTTGAGGCTTTTGCTTGACCATTGCCTTGTGGTTAATATGGGTTGGATAAATGGTGTTGGATATGAATCTTCTCATAGAGTTCATGGACATCTTGATTTTTGAAAGGAAGCACGTTATCTGTGATGATGGATACAGGTACACCATACCGACAGATGATGTAATTTAAGATAAATGAAGCGATTTGCTTGCTACTTACCTGGGTGAGTGGAACAACTTTGATCTATTTGCTGAAGTATTTTGTGGTGGTAATGATGAATTTGTGACCATTGGATGAAGATGGATGGATTTTACTCACAAGGTCCAATCCCCACTAGCAAAAGGGCCATGGTATTGTGATGGGTTGCAATTCTTGCACTGGTGCATGTATGAGATCTCCATGAACTTGGCACTTTTTGCACTTTATGACAAAGTAGTAGGAGTATTTTTCCATAGAGTTCCAATAGTATCCTGCTTGCATGATCCTTTTAGCCAATGAAGGGCCAATTGAATGAGCCCCACATATATCTTCATGTACTTATTCTAAAGCTATGGTGACCTCACCTTTCTCTAAAAAATGGAGAGTACCGTCCATACCTTATTGGTATAGGGTTTGAACAATGATGGTGTATTGAGTGGATTGGCATATGAAGGTTTTCTGTTGGTTGTTTGATTGGTTAGGTGGAATGATTTGATCACGTAGGTGTGTGTGTGAAAAGTGGACCTGTATCTGTATCTGGAATACACAACACTTCAATTAAGTCATTAGATGCATGGTTAGTAAATCAATAATCAATGAATAATAAACCATTACAAAGTGACCCATTGCCTTCTAGTAGATGCCAGTTTAATCTATATGAGCATGGATTTAAGCTAGATGAATGCAAGATTAATCTAACATGATTTAAGCAATATATGAATATTTAAGCTTAATGATTTATGAAATATGAAATAAATAATATGCAATATCTCAATGCAAATTCTCAATGAACCTAGAGCAAAAACAACATAATAACAATATATTCTCCAAGATTTTTTGAATGAGAGATGAGAACCTGAATTTAAGAAAATTCAGAAAGAAACCAAAGGCTAAGATCAAATGATGATGAGCGGTCAAGATTTTCCAAGAGGAAGAAAAATCCAGGTGAATTGATGTGATTGGATGCTTTTCTCAGTTTTAAAGGAAATTGAACTAAAATTAAGATAAAATCAGGAAAAAACTGATTTATTATCTATTTCATTCAATTTTAATATTTAATTGTTTTAATTGCTTTCTTTGAGATTATTTATCAATTTTTAATTTGTTTTTCAAGATTATCTCCAATTGATTTCTTTTCTCAAATTTTAATTCTTTTTTGGTCAATTAATTCCTTTTTTTATTTGTTTCCTTTTTTGAAGATTTGTGCTCATAATTTCCAATTCCTCTTTCTTGATTTGTTTCCTCTTTTTGATGATTTAATGGCAAATTGATTTATTTAATTAAATATGCTAGGATATTTAATTAAAATAAATAAGATAATTGTTTAAAATGATTTACTTGGAATAAATAATTAATTAAATAAATATTTAATTAATATTGAGTGATTAATTTGCCATGTGACATTGATGATTTTAGAAATTAATTGTGTGCTCAAGATTTATTTAATTGCCTTTGGTTAGGACCTTGGTGACGTTGTCGAGATTAGGGGCTCATGGTTTAAATGACCATTTTTAGGGTATTACATTTTCCCCTCTTTGAATTAATGTGCGAGCAGTGCGTTGGTTACAAGAATAGTTGATTTCTAGGAGATACCAGTTCTGAACTTGATTGATCACAAACTGGATGAAAAGTGAGATGTTTAGCTTGATTTGAAGCGATGAAGCTGAACAGAGTTGATTAAAGTGACACCGATCCCAAACTTGATTGAACTAGGAATGATAGAGAGCAAAGATACCGAACTTGAACTTGATTGATCAAGAAGCGAATCTTACTGATCTAGAACTTGATTGAACTAGACACAGTGAGTGAAGATAAAATCAATCTTGAACTTGATTGATCAAGACACGATGAGCGAAGATACACTGTCCAGCTTGATTTGATGTGATGAAACTAAACACAGTTGATTAAAGTGACACTAATCCCGAACTTGATTGAACTAGGAACGATAGAGAGCAAAGATACCGAACTTGAACTTGATTGATCAAGAAGCGGATCTTACTGATCTAGAACTTGATTGAACTAGACACAATGAGCGAAGATAAAATCGATCTTGAACTTGATGGATCAAGACACAATTAGTGAAGATAAACTATCCAACTTTATTCAATGCGATGAAACTGAACACCTTCTTAGATTGAGTGTGATCAAAGATACTCTTTAAACCCTTGATTGGGTTTAAACGAATAATCAGCTTGATGAAAAGTGATGAAACTGATTAACGTTAAGAAACTGATTCAGACAAAGACAATGTCAGCTTGATATGAAGCGATAAAATTGATATGCTCCTAGAGATTGATTTGATTCAGATGATCAAGAAATCTCAACTTGATATAAAGCGATGAAGTTGAGATGCCCCTAGCGATAAGAATTTGATTGATTTTCTTTAGTTGAAAAAGATTTTTGCTCGACTTTTGATGAAGATTTGAAAATTTTCTCGACATTGAAGATGTGAGGTCATAAGGTCACGAGTATGCCCCCTCGGGAGCAAAATCAAAAGATAGCGAGGGTACATTATGATAGGCAATCTTGAGCAATGATAATGAATTGAGCACAAATGATTTCGAGGAATTTTTGAAGATTTGGTGATGATGTTGAATTGATCGCAAAGTTGTTTTGTAGAATTGAAATTGAGATTCAGTGTTTGATTGATAAGAAATTGAGCGCAATTTGAAGAAATAATGAGCTTTTGATGAAAAGCGCTAAGTGGTCAAATTTTTGTGAAATTTACTAGTAGAATGATCTTGGATTTCGATTTCAATCCTGAAAATGGACTCAGGACAACTGATTTATGAGTTCTTGATTTGATTTCATTGTACTTTTATTGATTGATTATGATATGTTGTTCTATATGCTTTATTCTATATGTATGCATATCTTTTCAGTATAGATGTAATGCAAATGAATAGGGATTTTCATTTTTGTTTCTTTTCATATGCAAATAAATGATGAATGAGAATAAGTGAGGATAATGAGTAACTAGTAATGCAAATGTTTATTTTTCTTTATGCAATAATATGAATGCAAATAAGTATAAAATGAAATGTATGGGTCTATAGAAGATGCCCATGTATTCAACTAACATATCAATACACAAGTATTCGATTGGAGAAACGATGATGAAAAAGAGACCACTTAGCTGAGAAATGACGAATGCTTCCAACTCTGATTTAGAAGATAAAGAGATCATTGTTATTATGCTGAAATCACTTTTAAATGCATAAAATTTAGAATGAATGCAACCTAAACCTAGTCATTGGATTTGGAATGCTTAATTTTCATCACTGAGCATTTTACAAACAAAGAAGGCAAAGTAGAGTTCCTTCCTTTTCATATGCAATATTAATTATCTTGTCCGCAATGACCCTTTTTTTGTTCATATCTTTGGACAGAGTATGCATGCATCCAGATTGCACATTTAAGAAATTCCCTCAAAATAGACAAAGAAATGACTCCAACCTCCTTGTAGCATACAAATAAGTCGAGTCGAGGTATGTGTGGCGATTTCACCTTGATTTGAGGGCACTTATCACAAACACCCATCTGATTTAGATGTTTCTAGATCATCAGAATAATTCCTCCAAGCAGAAAACAAAGAAAAGCATTATGCCCCCAATCCTTGCTCCTTTTAGTCAAGATAGACTTCCTCGAGTTACTTAGAGGGAATAATAAGTGAAAGCCAATGTAAAAGACAAAACACAAAGAAAATTTCATGCATATCTCAGATAGTTTAGTGATTGTTTTCAGTAGTCTTGTTTTGCTTGTGTACTCAGTGATAAAACTCTTCAGTAGTTAGGAGACAGGTGACTAACTCAGAGTGGATGACCGGGTACCACTGACTAAAAGATGACTTGGTTGATACTTCTTAGGACATGTGAATTGCTTAGTCGATTTCCCTAAGACTAGGACAATGACTGGTTTCAAGCCATGAGGTTTCCAAAAGAACCAGGATGTCACAAAAGTGACTAAAAGATATGTACAAATGAAATCAAAGATGCAACATTTCAGTACAAGAGATAAGACTAACTTGGACAATATCCAACAACCATACTGATCTATGTCATTGTTTTGATTTGATCATTGATAAGAATGTTTGGTTTCAAAGAGTAAGTACCCCATATAAGACTAATTTGTCTGGTTTCGAGTATACCCTTACTTGTATAAGACATGCTGATGTTTGATAAAGTTTGATAGATTGATTAACAAGACATGAGATAAGTTTGATTGTAGACTGAGAGAGTTTTTTTTTGTTGTTTTTTCTTGAAGGATAGTCTATGCTTTCTTGCTTTGATTTTTTAGTTTTTTTTAAATTTAGTGAGTTTTTATTTTTTATTTTTAGGATTTTGTTCAAGACATTTTATGATTTTTAGGAGTTTGTTCAGGACTTTTTATGATTTTTTAGGATTTTTTAATGTTTGCCCCTAGTGTCTAGCAAGGTAAAAGGGATTTTGAGTACATGAATGGATAAGCAAATGATGGTGGACGCTTTCAAGGACTGTCTCACAACATTAATCCAAGCACAGGGTCTAGATACAACAATGTAAAGCAAGAATTTTAGCGATGTAAAGCAAGGATATAGCACAACAAAGCAAGGATATAGTGGAATGAAGCCATATGGTCCAAAGAAGTGGTCATGTCAAGAGGTTTTGTGGAAAGCATGTTTTTGCATTTTGTCCATAGTGTTGATCAAGATCAAGGAATAGATCTGGATAGGGGACAAATAGCATAATCAAGATCAAAGCTGGTAATAAAGGATGTAAGAAAGCAATGTCTAGGAGCTAAAGGGTCTGGATCAAGTTTAATAGATAGGACACATGAAACCTGCAAGGATCCTTAACCTTGTCAAGATCAAAGGTGGAAAAGGGATATGAATGTAGATAGAGCAAATGAGGGATAATGGAGAATGAAGGATAATAGATGGATGTACATGGATGGAACTTTCCCTCAGTGTAAAGTGCAAAAGGGTAATGGATTACACATGACGCCCGTTTGTCAGGTTTTCATCATGGTACTTGCCCAAGGTGCCACAAGAAGTGGTTTTCACTCATGGACGAAATTATTTCTCTTTACTTTTTTTCTTTTGATTTTTTTTTCATTGTTTTCATCATTTTTTTTTCTTTTTGGAAGATAATGGAGGCATGATAGGGGATGGAAGAAGGACCCCAATGTCTCGTTTCTTTAGATGCTACCCTTAGAATATGAGTTGCAGTAGACCATGGCTATGAAGGTATGCTCAAAGATGTTGGCAAGATAATGAGATGAAACTAGGGCAAGGATTTATGCAAAGGATTGGATAAGAGGGATGGAAGGGTGAAAAAGTGGTGTTGGATAATGGATGGGATGTTGGAAGAATTGTGTATGTATAGATGGAAATGTTGGAAAGATCAACATTGGAACACATCTTGAGGGATGGTGGACATATGGAGGAGAAGTGAATCTCAGATTTTGAGATTTTGATGGAGGAAAGGTTACAGATTTTGGGGCATAATAACCCAAAATGGATGAAGGAGGTGATGGAGGAATAGAATCAGAAGGTTTGGATGGAGGAACAACAATTTTGGATGCCAATTTTGATTTTTCTTTAGAATTTTGTGCTTCAAGTAGCCGCTTAGGGATCGACATGGCTTTTGATTTTTGATGCTTTTGTAGTTCCTTAGAGCGCATTGCTTGTACAAGTGCCTTAGGAACCCATATAAATTTTGAATTTTCTTCTTTCTTTGTGGGCCTTCGTGGGGTTTTGTATTTTTCTTTTTCTTTGTTTTGACATGTTGATTAGATGGGACATGTTGATCCTTGAATACATGTGGATTACTTGACTTGTAACTTTTATGCTTGGCATCCAAATTGCTTGAAGGGAGAAAAGAATGCGTGGATAGATAGGAATGATATGGAGGTCTTTTAGATGGATGGAAGGTACTCGAAGATGTGTGCCTTTGTTGATCTTGCATAAGGGATGGAGGGATATAGGGACCTAGAATGGATGGAAGTGGCGAAGGAGAAGGCATGTATTTGGATTTAACTAGAGAAATGTAGGATTTATGAGAGATACCAACATCTTGAGAGTGGGAAATGTAGCCAATATAATCAAGATTTTCTTTTATAGCAGGAGGTTTTAATATACCCTGTTTATGAATGTCTAACCCTTTTCTTTGATAATGCATGCTTTGAAAGATCTTTTTAACAAAGGGTTTCTTCTTACTTTTGATGCTAGAGGCAAGTCCATTTTGAGGTGGATGTGGCTTGCAAGGTATGATGGGATCATGAAGTGAACATGGAGGATTATGACAAGGAGATGAAGGGACACTTTGATCTTGACATGGAAGACGACCATTGGATAGAGTAGGAAGTGTGTTTAACTCTTCATTTTGAATAGGATCATTTGAAAAGGTGGAAGAGGCATCATGATCTTGCTTAGGAAGTGGATCAGGAATGGGATTTGAAAGGATTATTTGCTCTTGAGATGGAAGGGGATCATCCTAGGATTGTAGGGAGGTGGGATCTTTTTCAATTATTAGATGGGATTGGATAGTTTTGGTGTCTTGATCTTGATTTATGATAGGACTCGTTTCTTCATTTTTTAGATTATCCTCTTGACATGGAGCCACTTCTAAGGAAGGGATAGGATTGTGCATAGGCATAGGGGATTATTGGCAGGTCTCCATATTTTGGCATGATGGGGAAGCATTTTGGAAAGGGCCTTCTAGAGTGGGTATAATTAGAATTGGAGTGCATGATGGCATAGGATCTGGGATTTTTAAATCTTTAGAGGAACTTGTATCAATATTGGCATTAACTTGAATTTCCATAGGAGATAGCCCTTGAAGGTCAACATGAGAAGTTTGATTGTTTGAAGGAGATGGTATGGGTTGTTGTTGAGAAGTCTTAGGAGATGAAGGCATCATGGAAGGGATGGAGGCTAAATTTGGAGCCTTGCTAGACATAGGTTCATGATTTTGATCATGCTTAGAAATAGTTCCTTCTTTTTATTTAGGTGAGTCATTAGGATCTTCAATTTCAATGACACCATTATCAATGAGATCTTGAATATTATGTTTTAATTCCATATACATTGAAGTCTTATGTTTGTTATGCCTATGATATGCACAGTAACTACTCAAAACTTCACATCCCCATGTGGTCTTTTTAGGCAATATGATAAGATTGTTCTTAAGAAGCTCTTCCAAAGCTGACTCAATAGATTGCCCCAAAGGTGTAAATTGTCTATCTAGGGAATATATGTCTTTTTGTCTTGGTGAAGGTGTTTTGTGATCTTGTATGAGATTTGGTCTTTGATTGTCAATTATTTCTTGTTCCATCTTATGCAGTTGTTTTAGTATTTCTTGAAGTCTAGTGCTCTTAATATCAAGAAATTTCATCTCAAGAGGGGTCATTGAATCTCATCGTTGGGCTTGAATATCATATATTTCTTTCTTAAGATCTTGAATTTGATGGGCCAAGGTATCCATAGGCTTCTTACTTTTGTCATAATTTTTAGAAGAGCTTCTAGTTTGAACATGCATTTACAATCGATAGGATCGAGAGCTAGATGTGTTGCAGAAGTCAAGATCAAATTGTAGCTAGTTGTTCATTTAACGTAGTGATTGAGTGAAGTAACTAAGATCTGGTCTGGTTTCAGGAATGATCTATCCTGTGTAAGACATTATCTAAGTTAACTTAGGCTTGATAAGATGTTGTTTGAACTAGCTTCGAGATGATCGATAAAATCATCCAATGCAACGGCAGGGGTACACTATCAAGATTGTTTATGCTTAGGAGGATGATAACCAGTTTTATGCTCGATGTAGACTAGTTTAGGCAAGTTTGATTGTTCGGGATTGATAAAATCAGGAATTCATACAACAAAGGATTGGACAGAGACGAGATTCTAACAGACAGAGTTTCAATGACTGACAGAGACCAGTTTTTGATAAGGACTAAGTTTTTGATGACTGACAGGGATCGGTTTTGGACTAGAATAGAGTTTTGATCACTGAGCTGTTGATTTGTTTTCTCTAATTTTAGTATTTCAATTTCAGTTTCAGGAATGAAAACATAGAAAACACACAAGATATATAATAATTCAATCACAACATACTAACCCTATAGAAGTTGGCTTAGAGAAGAAAACCTTTGCTTGCTGACTTAGGTACACACCCAATAGCTAATCAGTATACGACCACTGAGTCTCACACAATGGATTCTCAATGCTGTATTAGCTGACTCCAAATGCTAATGGGGGCATGATATGGCAAGTGTCTTGGGAGAGTTACTATCTCTCTTGCACAAAAATTATCCCCCTTTCGGAGGTGAATCGAGTAGCTTCTATCTTATAGTTCTTAGTTAGGAATTCTGTTTGAAATTACCCCTTGAAGTCACGCAAGCATGATTGAGGCTTATAGCCTGACAAGGTACCAAAACAAGCTATAGTCACGTAAACGTGATTGAGACCGCGAGGCCCTACAAAATGCTCGATATGAGAGATCTTAAAGAGAAAACTCAAATAATCCCATCCTCTGAGACTTTAATCACTAGAGGCCTATTTATTATAGTGAGTTGGAATGCTCAGGTCCAGCTGTACTCATTTGGGTCATTCTCACAGGGTGATTACTTTTTCCCACCGTGACAGGCTTGCTAAAGGTACACAAATCTCAAAACTTAGAAAAAGCTTCGAGGGTCTAGATTTCTGATTGTTTGTAAAAGACAAGAGCATACTCTCCTACCTCTCAGATTTTTCTGAAAACATAAAAGACAGATTTGTTCTTTAAACAGATAGAAATTTAGGTGCCTAAAAATTAATTTAAAGAATACACGATGTTTGGTCTATTCTCTTTAGGCAACTTGCAAAACCAACACATTAGTAGTCATGTTATTTTTTATTCTTTGATAGGCGTATGTTTGACTGATAAATTCTTTGTCAAGCAGGCCTGCAAACATTAAAAGCCCAAAATTAGTTGCCAAAATAACATAAAAAAAATCATCAAAAAAAAATTATAGCATGCAAACTGTAAATTAAACTAATCCAACAAGAATTTCCATTTTTTATGACTATCCTAGTTATGACAGTTTTAATAGTACGACACTCTGTCATTTATAATTTTTTAACCAGAGATAATTCAGAAAATCGATTCGGTGGACATGTGTAAAACTGGGTTTTACAAAACATATTAAAATTTTGTTTAGATTCAACAGTTCAATAAAATGTTATACCCTCCGAACATAGACCATTTTTGACTCTCACAAAAGAATAAGTAAAATGATAGCACTTCAATATGTCATTTGTAACTTTCAAACCAAAAATTATTAGGAAACTCTCTTCGGTGAAATTGTACAAAACTTGGTTTTCAACAAGATATCAAAAATTGGTTTAGATCCAACAGTTAAATAAAAAGTTATTCCCTCCAAAAAGAGACCCTTTTTGACTATCACAAAAGAACAAGGAAAAAGAAAGATTTTTATTTACAAATTTAACACATGTTTATTAGTTATAAATAACAAACATTAAATTTGTTCAAGCAACATTAGAAATCTTATAATCATGGGCTCGAGCCCCACGGTGGGTGCCAAATATGTGTGTGTGAAAAGTGGACCTGTATCTGTGTCTGGAATGCACAACACTTCAATTAAGTCATTAGATGCATGGTTAGTAAATCAATAATCAATGAATAATAAACAATTACAAAGCGACCCATTGCCTTCTAGTAGATGCCAGTTTAGATTGCTCTCAGATTGCTAAGCTATCTAGTGACTAGACAACACCTAAACGAAGGATTTTTTAATCTATATGAGCATGGATTTAAGCTAGATGAATGCAAGATTAATCTAACATGATTTAAGCAATATATGAATATTTAAGCTAAATGATTTAAGAAATATGAAATAACTAATATGCAATATCTCAATGCAAATTCTCAATGAACCTAGAGCAAAAGCAACATAATAACAATATATTCTCCAGGATTTTTTGAATGAGAGATGAGAACTTGAATTTATAGAAAATTTAGAAAGAAAGCAAAGGCTGAGATCAAATGATGATGAGCGGTCAAGATTTTCCAAGAGGAAGCACAATCCAGGTGAATTAATGTGATTGGATGCTTTTCTCAGTTTTAAAGGAAATTGAACTAAAATTAAGATAAAATAAGGAAAAAACTGATTTATTATCTATTTCATTCAATTTTAATATTTAATTGTTTTAATTGCTTTCTTTGAGATTATTTATCAATTTTTAATTTATTTTTCAATATTATCTCCAATTGATTTCTTTTCTCAAATTTTTAATTCTTTTTTGGTCAATTAATTCCTTTTTTATTTGTTTCCTTTTTTGAAGATTTGTGCTCATAATTTTCAATTCCTCTTTCTTTATTTGTTTCTTTTTTTGAAGATTTATGACAATTTTTATTTATTTTTCAAATTAATTCCTGTTTTTGATGATTTAATGGAAAATTGATTTATTTAATTAAATATGCTAGGATATTTAATTAAAATAAATAAGATAACTGTTTAAAATGATTTACTTGGAATAATTAATTAATTAAATAAATATTTAATTAATATTTAGTGATTAATTTGCCATGTGACATTGATGATTTTACAAATTAATTGTGTGCTCAAGATTTATTTAATTTCCTTTGGTTAGGACCTTACTGACGTTGTCAAGATTAGGGGCTCATGGTTTAGATGACCATTTTTAGGGTATTACAGTAGGTAAGCATAAAAATCACAATACCGTGGGGAATCAGGACTGATGAGTTGACAGGCCATCTTAGATTATGAGATATCATAAGCAAGGATCCAAAGTTGTTCAACTAAGAACTTGTAGTGTGTTGAATTCTGTGGAAGATCTAGGAGAGAGGCTATGCTAACCATTGCATCTGTAGCTCTATTTTGATCTTGAGGAATCTTCTCAAAAGTGATAGCTATGAATAATTCTTTGAAGCTATCAACCATTTTCTTGTAAGGCACAAGCTTATCATCCTTAGTTTAGTATTCATCATTGACTTGTCAGATTACTAGTTGTGATTCGCCATAGACCTATAGCTCCTTTATGTTCCACTGCACGACCATTCTTAATCCTGTAATTAGGGATTCATACTCCACTATGTTGTTCATGCACGGGAATGTGAGGCGATATGCTTTTGGAATGTTCACCCTAAGGTGTGATAAAAAAAATACTGACTCTTGAACCATGTCTAGTGTATGAGCCATCAAAATATAATTTCCATTCCTATGCTGGTATGACTATGAATATTTCCTCATCTGGAAAATTTGAGATGAGCGGATGGTCTCTTATGAGTGGTGCTTTGGCCAACTGATCTACAACGACCTACCATTTCATTTATTTTTGGTCCACATACTCTATGTCAAATTCGCTAAGGAGCATAACCCACTTTGCCAAATGGCCTATTAGCGTTGCTTTATTAAGTAGGTACTTGAGTGGATGAAAATTTGGCAATGAGTAGTATCTTATATGTCAGCATGTAGTGCGTCAGTTTGGTAGTTGCTAAAATCACTGCGAGACAAGCTCGTTCAATAGGGGTATAATTGAGTTCATTCCCTACTAGTGTTCTAGAAATATAGTATACTGCACATTCTTTGCCTTCTGCATTATGTTGTGCGAGTAAGATGCCTAAGGCTGTAGCTGTAGCTGATATGTATAACAATAATGGCCTATTTGGAGATGGTGGTGTCAACAATGGTTTCATCATTAGGTGGTCCTTTAACTATTGGAATGCTTGCTAGCAATTCTCTTCCTATTTGAAACGAACATTCTTGTGAAGCAGATGTGTGAAAGGATGACATTTAGTGACATATTGATTGTAGCCTTCCTTGTAATGTCCTTAACTGATTGATGTTACTAGGAGATAACATTTCCATAATTTATTTGACCTTTGCGGGCTCAACCTGAATTATTTTGTTTGATACAATGTATCCTAGGATCTTCCTAGAGGTCGCTCCAAAGATACACTTCTTTGGATTTAGGTGTACATTATATTTCTCTAGTTTGTTGAAGAGTTTGTCTAGCACGGTGAGGTGTCCCTCTCTTATTAATGATTTAGCTAGTAAACCATCCACATAGTCTTCCATTAGTGTATGCATCATGTCATGGAAGATGATAGTCATTTCCCTTTGATATGTGGTTTCTACATTCTTGATGCCAAATGGCATTACATTCCAACAATATGTAACCCATGAGCATGTAAAAGTTGTTTTGCATAGATCTTTTGGAGAAATCTTTATCTGGTTGTATCTTGAAAAGCCATCCATGGGTGATAGCATTGCATGTCTTGTTGTGAGATCCATGATCATATCAATGTTTGGAAGAGGGAAGTAATCCTTAGGACATGCTTTGTTGAGATCTCTGAAATCTATACAAATACAGATTCCCCCAGTTGGTTTTTCTACCAGTACAAGGTTTGAGATCCATTCTGCATAATCAATGGGTCTTATGAAACCCACATCTAATAGCTTTTTGAGTTCAGCTTTTACTAGGAGTGCAATCTGAGGATGCATCTTCCTGATCTTTTGTTTTACTAGTTTTGCTCCTTTTGCTACTATCAAATGATGCATTATGAGTTATGGATCTAATCCTGGCATATCTGCATAGGACCATGCAAAATTGATTTGTCACTTATGAAATAACTCTATAAAATTAGGATCTTCTACTAGAGTTAGTGATTCTGCTAGATGTAGTATGTGTGGATTTTTTGGTGCTCCTAGATTGACTTCCTTTGTCTCTTCAATAAGAATAGACGATCTCTGTTAATTAATGTTGAAGGGGAGAATGGAAAAGCTTTCATCCTTAGGTGCCTCGGAGAGGTTTTCACCATTGGATACATCCTTTGTTTTTACTCTTTTTGTTTTCACAAGTGCCAGAGTGTGGTTTTTACTTGAGGATCCCATTTTGATTATAATATTTTTGTGACTGAAAGGTTTGGCATTCTCTCCAAAGTAAGATGTGCTATTAAGTTCAATAGCATACCCAACTTTGTGATCCCCACTTGGTATGACATCCTGTAATTAAAGAAAGTCTATGATTGCATCATTGTTTTGGAAGGTGTCAAGGTGTGGGGGATCTTGTTTGTCCCAACCAATGAGTTCAGGGTGAATAATTGGCATGGATTCATTGATTAGGTTAAGTTCATAGGATTTGTTGGTTAGGGTAAGTATGGAGGAATCAAGGACATCGTTAGTACTATCCTCTTCGTAATCAAGCTCGGGAGGTGACCTATCTATTTGTGAAGTATCTTCAGAATCAGAATCCTAAAAGTGTTTAATCCATGCTTCTACTTCAGTGCCTTTGTCTACAAGAGGACCAGAAGAATCATCTTCAGATTCCTATGAAGCTAAAGAACCCCATTCATACTCATGTGAATCCATCTCAGAATCACTTGGTAGAAAGGTCTATTGTTGTATTTTATAGGGATGTTGACTGATGTGAAATATTTGTCAATAGTCGCTACAGGGGTTTTATCTGACAGGGTTGTTGATGTCGCTTGGGTGTCTGAAGTGGACAAGATTTTTATCTCAAGAGTGATAGTTTGGTGGGAAACATAACTCCTTTTCTTACTTTGAGAAGTACTTTTGTGATTGGAATTCACCGATCTTGTAGGTTGATTTGCAATAGACATTGTCCTACTTCTGGAAGGGGTGATCTTGGAAGTGGTCTTCTTTTGTTTACTGGGAATCCTGAGCTTAGGAGAGCCTCCTAAACCAGTGTTGAATCCGAGTCCATTTGTATCCCGTGGTTGTAACAATGGTTGCAATGGCTCTTGTACACCTTGCTTGTGGGATCCCAATGCATCATGCCCATCATAGCCCATGTTTTGCATTAGGGTAAAACCTTTACCATACTGCTATGTAGGGATACTGATCTCTTGTCTAACTATATTGAAAGGGTCTCTGTAGATCCATCCTGCCAAATCTTCATCAATAGTTTCTTGTTCCTATGATTTTCTGGGTACGAATCCATCAAGTGTAATGGTGTTGACTGTAATAAGTGGCTTGAGTGTCTGTTGTGGTTTTCCATGAGTCCTAGGTGAGAGGGGTAGTTGACCAACACAAAAAAGATGACTAATATTATACTCTCCCGGGCCTTCATCTTTTTCTTTCATTTTCAACTTTTCTTGTTTGGGTGTAGGGATCGGTGTACTGGTGAGATTTGCAGGGTGGATGTAAGATGATGAGGCAATGACTTCTCTATTGCTAGGGACTATGATATTAGGTTGATGCCCTATATTGTTGTAAAAGGTGAATGGGTTGGCATCACTAAGAATAGTAATCCCTGCTCCGTTATGTGGAAAATTGATGCATTTATGGTAAGTGGATGGTACTACTTGCATGGAATGAATCCCTGGTATACCTAATAGGAGATTGTATGGAAGGGGGAGGTCTAGGACTTGGAAAACTACATTATTCACCATAGGTCCTACCGTGATGGGTAGAGTAGCACACCCTTTAGAGGAGAATTCTGCATCATCATAGGCCTTGATTGTGATATTCTTTTTGGCATCTATTGCATCTTCTACATATCCCAATGTTGTGATTAACTATAAGGTATAGATGTTAAGGCCAAGTCCATTGTCAATCAAGACTCGTTTGATTCTATGTTTATGTATGAATCCCTCAATGTGGAGAGGGGCATTATGTGGTTGTTGAAAGGATGCATCGTCATTCTCTTCAAAAGTGAGACATGGGATGACTTGAGACTACCAACCATGGCTTGAAATTGATTTGTATTTAGGTCGGGTGGAACTAACACTATTTGGAGAGCTTGGTATAAGATGGTTTTATATGAGGGTGATAAGCACAAAATCTCTAGTATGGATATAAGTATTGGCGTCTTATCTAATTGGTCCACATGGTTATAATGTTTGGTAACATATGCCTCTCTTGATGGTGCTTCTTGTATAGTAATCTTACTATGACGAGTAACAATGTTTTGATGCTGGATCTTTACCTTTGATTGTAATGGTTGCAACTTTTTCATTGGCATCATAAAGGTGGTTGATAGTATAAGTATATGGTGTATAGGTATAATTTGTCATGTTATCTTGGTTCTTATGTTGATGGGAGGGACCTCCTTTCTCATATGATGGGAGTGGATTCTTGAACATGGTATGATCAGAATTGGAAGTTTTTGCATTGTGACCATCCACTTCTATGTCACCTCGATCAACAAGGTCTTGAATGATATCCTTTAACCAATGGAAGTTGTTTGTTTTGTGTCCCTTTCCCTTATGTAATTCACAATACTCATTATCTCTTCACCATGAAGGTTTGACATGTGGTTCATAGTTTGTTATTTTAGGTAAATTTGTGATAAGATTAGAAGAGATGATTTGTTGTAAGATCTTTTCAAGAGATTCTCCCAAGGGTGTGTAGGTGTGATTGGGTTTATACGTAGGGTACATGTTTTTAGGTTCCTTTTGCTGTGTATTTGAAGTTTTATTTCCTTGACTATTTTGGGGATTACCTTGATTGGTAGGGGGGTGTTGCAATTATCTGCTTGCCCTATGATTTTGACAGTTCGTGCATCCACAACACTATCATTAACAATGCTTTGTTCTTTTCCCAAAAATTTGGTTTTTCACTATTGTAGGTTTTTCTTGGACCTTCCTTGTTGTTGTTGTATATTTTGACAAGTCCCTTTTTGATAAGGGATTTATCGGTTTTAAGTCCTTGAGCTATTACATCTTTGAAATTGTCGAAACATTTTATGTCTAAGTAGAATTCCATTTCCTCATTTAAGTTTGAAATAAAAATTTCAACTAATTGTTCTTCGGGAATGGGAAATTAACGTCTACTAGAAAGGTGTCTCCATCTTTGTAAGAATATTGAGAATAACTCGTCATTCTTTTGATTTGTATTGCATAATTCAGCCATGGAGACATCCCGTTCTATGTTATGCACATGATGAGTGATAAATTTTTGTACCAGGTCCTCAAAGGTCCTGATCCCACCGGGTAGGCATGAGAACTATTGCATGGCTGAGCCTCCCAAACTTTGGGGAAAGAGGCACATTAAATATGTGTCCTAGTATGCAACCTCTAAGCAGGTGGAGAAAAATTCTCACACATGATCTCTAGGGTCGCCCTTTCCTTTGTATTTATCAAACTTTGGGGTTTTGAAGGTGCGTGGGAAAGTAGGAATGTACACGTTTCTATCAAATTGATATGGATAGATATCTTCAAGAGCATATTACTTTTGTGACCTTCCTGAGTGCACTTGTTGGGAGAGGTCTTGCATTTGTTGTCTCGACATATCCATTTTTGTAAGATGAGGGGGGATGTTGTCATTTTGATAGTTATCATCATAGTTATGTGTATTCCTTACCCCCTTATCACCTTGATTTTTTAATTGTTGATGGATATGTTGGGATTGTTTTGGCATATCCTTAAGTTGTGATACGTCAAAGTCAATGGGAAGTTTGGCCCTGTCTTGAGGAAGTTTTAGAAAATGGGCATCAACACTTCCCTTGAGAATTTCTTCAAATGTTTTATTAAATCTGGGGTTGCTAAGTGCGTCTTCTATTTATGCTTGTATAGGGATATATAGGTATCCTCTTCTAGAAAAGGGGTTAACTTTATCTTCTTCTTCTTCCCATATTTCATTTTGAGTTTGTCTATGACTTCGAGACCTAGTCCTAGCCATGTTTGAAGCATGCATTTGTGGGTGAAAAAGTGTGTGTTTGGGCTACTTTGATAGCTCCAAGATTTGTTTGAGTAAGATGTGATGAAGATGTGTTGAAATGTGTATGGATGAGTGATCTCCTTTTACTGAAGGTTGGATCACAACAAAGTTTATTTTTGAGATTGCTTTCTTGGTTTTAAATAATTGTGAGATGAGGTGTAGTGAGGTTTTTACAAAGCACAAGCCACCTAGATATGAGAGGATGCACTCAAAAGCTAGTTTTAACCTATATAGATGCTTAATAATGCCTCTTAGGATGATGGATCCTAGATGTAGAGACACATTAGAAAGTATGTTTTGTTGTGATTAGCAATATCCTAAAATAACTAAGGACAAAAACCTTGGTGTGTTGAGAGGAATGGATTTGTGATGTGTTTGGAATGTGTGTGTGAATTTGAAAAAAAGATGAAATATGAAAAGTATCTATGGAAGATGAATGATTTATGAAAGATATGTGAATGTTGAAGTGTGATTATTGAAGGTATTTATGAAAGATGGTGAATGTTGAAATTTGATTATGGAAAGTATTTATGAAAGATATGTGAATTTGGAATGTGAATTGGAATGATATGTGAATTTGGAATGTGAATTAGAATGGGATTATGGAAGATAAATGATTTATGAAATATATGTGAATTTTGAAGTGTGATTTGGAATGTGAAAGCTTAGAAAATGATTTATGGAAAAGATAAGATGAAAAGGAAATTTTGAGAATATGTGAATTTAGAAATGTGAGTTTATATTGAAGTATGTTTTCGAAATGATTTATGGAGAATGTTTGGAAAATGAAATATGGAAGATGTGTGGATTTTAAGTATGATTTTGGAAATGATTAGTGAGTTTTGGGATGAATTTAATTTGGAGGAATTTAATGATCTGGAAAATGATTTATGGAAATGATGAGACATAAATGATATGTGTAAAATGATAAAGATATAAAAGATGAAATATGGAAGTTTTTTTGAATGAGAAATATGAATTTGAAATGATTAAGTATGGAAGATGTGTGAATTTTGAAATTATTTATGAAAAACAAATGATTTATGAAGAATGTTTGGAAAATGGAATATGGAAGATGTGAACTTTGAATCTCTAATAGGTGATTACAGGTTATGGAATGTATGATGGATGAATGTGTTGACTGTGATTGTGATGATATGACAAAGCTATTCTTTGAAAGAAATCTTGGGATGCAATTGGTTCTAATTCAAAGTCGTCGGTAAAACCATGACTAAAATCATGATATCGATGGATGAAGGCACAATGTTTTAACAACAACTTACAATTTTTGTACAAGAAACTTATTCTCTTTTGAATTTTCTTTTCACTTTTCTTCTTTTGGGTTTTTTCGATAAATTGACCTTTTGTTGTGTTTGAGAGATTTCCAAACATGAAGCATTGATAGATTTTTCAAGAATTTTGCTTTTGGGATGTAACTTGTTTCAAATGGTGGATGATTTCTTTGACAAGAAGACATGACAAGCACACAAGCACATAAAAACACTTCTTTTCTCTTGCTAACTATTGATGTATGTTTAGGATCTTTTCAAATCCATTTAAGGATATTTTGAAATCCTCTTTTGTTTTCATAGGTTGTTGAACAGACAAACAGACAAATTAGATAGACTCTACTATTGTCAAAAAGGTCATTCTAATATCAATAGCCCACACTTGATACTCTGTCAGCTCAAATAGCCCTGTCACACCCTAAGGTGCACCCTTTTTTTTGCCTGTGTCCAGAATGTGAATGAAAGAGAATTTCTCCTCAATTGGATTGTTTTCTTGGGAGATATATGGTGAGTGTCTTGGGGTCGGATTCTTCCCCACCCTTGCACTATGATATTAAAACTATCTGGCTAACTGACTCATTGAGGTTTCTAGTTCTAAAGTTTGTAATCAAAATTCTGTTCGGTCTTCAGTGATAAACTCCCTTAGGAGGCTTCCCAACCTTTAGAACAAAGGATTTACATATCTCAAGGATACTGGGGGAAGGATAATCACTGAGAAAAACTGTTGGAGGGGATTTTCATCATCCTCCACATTTGATTATAGTGGGTTAGAATACTTGGCAATAAATTCATTCCCCACTTAGGTCGTTCCTCTCACATTGGCCTTATAGGAACCTTGGGAGGGCAAGCCTACTAAAGGTTTTATCTTAATGCCAAATTGAAAGAAAGAAAGTAAAATTGAGTTTGGCTTTTTGATCACCCAATTAAGGGGAGAACATATACCTATCACATAAGACAAAGCAAACAATGTTTCTTTTTAGCCCTTCATAGCAATGATTTTTAAGTCCTATTTGGAGATGTTTCTCCAACAAGCATGATGTTCTTTTTATCCACAAATCAATTTGTGTGTTTCCAAACTTTGGAAATAAACCTGGTCAACCAAAAAATAAAATCATATATTGGTCAAAAAAATCAAAATGAGGTAGCCAATTGTCAATGAGATTCTTTTATTTTTCACCAAAGAAAATGAAGTTCTTTTTAGGTTGCACCAAAGTAGATGAAGTTCTTTTTAGATCCTTGCAAGAAATCAAAGGTTTGTTTGTAGTTCTTTTTACCCTTTTGCAAAAACAAATAGAAAGTGAGGTCTTGTTTTAAACACCAAAGAAATGATGAGGTTATTTTTAGCTTGGACCAAAAATGAAAGTGAGATCCTTTTTAAATTTGCAAAAAAAATGTTTGTTTGTAGTTCTTTTTACCCTTTTGCAAAATAAAATGTGAGGTCTTGTTTTAAACACCAAAGAAATGATCAGGTTTCTTTCTAGGTCCTTGCAAGAAATGTAAGTGAGTTCCTTTTAAAATCCCTTTGTAAAAAAAAGAAAATTTTAAATAAAAATGTACTCTAACTCCTTAGAACCTGCAACAAAGTGTTAGACCTGCAAAAACCTCTCAACAAGCTAGTTCATATGGTGGGCTTTACAAGCCTAAAATTTTACTTTTGTTACAAATTTGAGCTCTTTGTCGGATACAATAGCACTAATCTGAGAAAACCAGAAGCACTAATCAGAGAAACAAAGGCACTATTTTACATCAAAAGAGCAATATTAAGACAAAAGTGCTACAACAGACAATAGTAGCGTCAATTTACTTCAAGAGCGCTATAACTGACAAAAAAGATGCCAAAGTAAGGCGAAAGCACTACTCTGTAGGTAAAAAATAGGCACAAAATTCAGAGCAAAGGCGCTAAAGCGTTGCCTGTGCGTGAAAATATGCAAGTTAAAAATGGTTAGTTAAAAAGTTTTCACTTCTTAGTGTTGGATTCACGTCGGGTTTAGCAAATGATGCACATGAAAGGGGACACAAGCCAAAAAAAAGATTCAAATGTTAGTGAGTTAGTTTCCAACCAAAACTAAAAAAAATGAAACAAAATCCTTCACATACATATCAAGAAAGATTAAAAAGCATGCAAAGAAAGTAATACAAAAGAAGAGAAGGAAGAGTAGTCTCCCTAAGATTCTCCCATGGTGCCTTTGTTGCTTCTCCCTTATCTCTCTCCTCCCCAAGATCCAAATGAGTGTATGTAGCTCTCAACTTTAGCACTAAACCATGGATGCCAATGGAGATTCAAAATAGTTGAATGAACTAAACTTCCTATTGCTATGCAAAAATGCCCACAAAAATATTACTGTGAAAAAGCTTAAGTGTATGTGTCTATCCAAGTATAGTAATAATGCTTAATATGCTTCCTCCTTTGCTTGAGGGTGAGGGCTCCTTTTATAGGAAAAACTGTTGATTGAATGGATAAGATTGAGTGAGTTTGTGAAGGGATAGGATTGATGGGTTTGTGATCCATGTGATGGTTTTCAATCCAATCCCATGATGACAAGTGACAACATGTAAATTGTAATGGCTTGAGAGGAGAGGAAGGGAGCATTAAATACTTGAAGGGATATGAGGGTAACCTCATGTAGTTTGGGTTATTGGATAAAGATTTTATCCAAGGGTAAGATTATTATCCAATGGCTAAACTCTTGTGAAAAGTTTACCCATGGTTCAACCTTGACCAAAGGATCAAGACCCATGTGGGTTGGAGTGTTGAAAGAGGATATGTAGGGGGGGATTTTTGAATTATTATTGTGCAAATGTTTAGATGAGGGATTAGGCTAAATTGGAAGGGGTTAGAAGAGTCTAGAAGGGTTTTAGAGAAATCTAGAAGAATCTAGAAAGAAGTGGGTGTGGGTAAATAGGTTTTTATTAAAAATAAAAATCTATTTAAATGTGCAACTTGCATTTGTAGGAGAATGCAAGTGGATGTTGGCATTGCACACTCTAATGGTAGTTAAAGATGATTGAAGGTGTTGTCATTGATGGCAACCTTGAAATCTTATGGCACTAGCAGGCACCGACACTGACAGACTCTACATTGACAGACACTTCACCGACAACGACAATAATGTTCACCGACACCCTAGCCGACAGGAACAACTTTTGCGTTTTGTATTTAATTGTAAATATCTTTTTGTAAGCCGACATGGAATATTGTAATAAACTCATATATAAGTATGAGATCTTGGAAATCATTTGTATATATATATATATATATATATATATATATATAGAAGATTGATAGGATGAACATGATGAGCGAATATTAAGGCAGATTTTGTATGAGGGTTTTTGGTTATTGTATGACCTTAAACCGGTACTAAACCTCACATAGAAGATGTTGTTTTGTAGTAGTACATTATATTGGATTTCCATAATCCATTTTCTAAGTTAGTGAGACTTCCTTTTGTATTTGAGCAGTGAGCTCTAGGCAGTTGGTCTTCCTGCATGTGCAGGCACCACATTGTAAGTAATATCCATTCATTGGCTAGCGAGTGAATATTGTGGGTCACACATCCCATCGAGGTTTTTCCCACACCGAGTTTCCTTGCCAAAAATATTGTGTTATGGTGTTCTTTCTATGTTGTCTTTATTGTTCATATTTACTGCATTAATTCTTGTTTACCAGTACACTGTTTTGGAATGCAAATTACATAATAAGGTCAAATATTTTGTTTACTGGTTAGATACTGATTCACCCCCCCTCTCAGTATCTTTGGTATTATCATCAATCCTAACAATTGGTATCAGATCCTGGTCCTCTATTTTCAAAAGCCTAACAACTTGAGGAAGACCCTAACACCGATACAAATGGAAAATTTGAGAAAGCAATTGGAAGCAACTCTTGTAAACTATGATGCAGAAAAGTTGAAGAATATCAAACTTAAGATGATCTAAGGACTGCACAGGAATTCATTCAAGGACTTCAAGAAAATCTCACTATTGCTAGAAATAAGAGAAAAGAACTTCATGAGAAGATGCAAAGTGATGATGATGAAAAAAAAACTCTTAATGATCTTGTGAACAAATTGAGGCAAGAAAATAGTGCTATGAGGAATGAAATGCAAGATATGAATATCAGGTTTTGTAAAGACATTGAAGACAGAAAGAAGAATGAAGATGGCTTGACTAGGAGACTCAATGATGTTGGAAATGAAAATCTAAGACTCAGTCATGAAAATGATATTCTAAAGATAGATTTGATTCACATGGAACATGATAAAACCGAACTTATGAGACAGAAAGGAATTTTGGAAAATGAGTTGGCTACTGCTAATCAGCACAAAGAAAAATTCAAGAAAAGTTCAGAAGAACTTGATGATATGCTGAAAAATCAGAGACCTAATTGAGATACTAATGGACTTGGATTTGAAGTTGGTGAAAGCTTCGGTACTGCAAACAATCATGATCATAGTAAACTAGTAAGACAATGTAATGCTTACAAATTTAATGGGAAATGCTTTAACTATAACAAGTATGGTCATAGAGAAAATTAGTGTAGATCTAGAAACAATCAGAACACTAATACACCCATTGGTCAATGTTCCAAATGCAACAAAATTGGTCATAATTCAGAAAACTACAGAATGAATGTAAGATGTTATGGTTGTGGAAGATTTGGGCACTTATCTAATCAATGCAGAACACATACCGGCATAGGATATGGAAAGGCTATTCAGAAGAACAATGTAACTTGTTATGCTTGTAACAAGATTGGTCATATTGCAAAATTTTGTAGAAGTAAGGAATCACCAACAAATAATAAAGGACCTAGTTTGAAAGGCAAAGAGAAGGTAGATGAGGTTAAGGAAGAATTTTCAAAACAATGGATTAGAAAGAGAGATCAAAATATTCCTTCATCGGTAGAAAAAAGTATTACTCCACCGGAAGGAGATTCTTCATCCAACTGAAAAGAAACCTTTTGGGGGTATGGAAACAAGTTGAAAATCATGCAAGTTTACCCTCAGTTGATGGTGAGAAGATGAACTTCTTCTTTACCAGCAGATGTGTTAAGTTTCACTTAACTGATAGGCATTTGTTATGGTTGTTGGAAGAAAAGACATTATAAATCAGTGTTTTTCCCTCTTTTTCATTCACCGAGCATTAAAACTACCTAAGAGCATGAAAATCTGAGTGAAGGCATCCATAGCGAGAAGTGAAGGAAATTCTTTCAAGCATCCAAACCTATTAGGCAGATTAAGGTATTTATCAATGGCTTCCTCTTCTTCTCCAGAATTTATTGCAAACCTTACTGTTATAGAAGTAGTTAAATGCCCTAGGCCCGTTTTCAATATTATCCCTGAGGTAGCGAAACAAGATGATACCCTAGGTGCTTTTTCAAAAATCCCTAAAGGAGTTGCATATGCAGAAGACCCTAGAATATATATTCATTGCCACATTGAGGAATTAGGTTCAGAGAAAATAATGAAAATGTATAAAAATGTTATTTGTGATGAAAGTGGAATTGTGAAACCCAAACATAAGGTTATTGAAACCCTAGGTTTTCTAGAAATCCTTGACATCCAAGAATTTCCTAAGGAAGTAGTAAGGATTGTGCTTAGCAGAGTTCATGGTGAATTCTTTTGGCTAGACTCCATTCACAAAATCACTAAGGAAGCAGTTAGGGCAGTGACTGGCTTACCCTCCACCGGTAGCAGGCCAGATAGAACTAAGAAGGTTCCCAATAACATAGTGATGACTTTAACAGGTGCAACCTATGATAGCAGATCCCTAAGAGTGAATGATGTAAAAGACATAAATGTTAGATTCATAAGCATGATCTTAGGATATAAAACCACACACTGACTAAACTCAGTTTCAAGTCTTTGTATTAAAAGTGCATATGATATGGTTAACAATGATGCAAAGATAGATATATGTGAGTGGTTAAAAGATGATTTGATTGATAATCTAAAGAAGATAAAAGGAGACAAGAAAGGTACTTTCCATTTTGGAAATCTTCTTGTATGTTTAATGCTATATCTTACAAAAGACGTTCTTGGTATTGGCAAGAAAGACTTTGGTTATGATATACCAGTAGGCAAACAACTGTTAGATATCTTCACCAGTATGGGGACAAATAAGGATAACAATATCACTAAGTATTTTCAAGACTTTAAAGCTAAAATGAAAACAAGGGAAAGATTACCACAAGGCATTGTAGATAAATATGAAAAGGAAATTTGTTTTGTAATTAAGAAGGATGAGATATGGATGGAGGCAGTTCTTCCTAGAATTGTATGGTGATAGAGATGGGATATGAGGCTGATCTAAACATAATTGAAACATATGCCAAAGCCCTACTTGAAGCCCCTAGAGAATCGAAAGAAAAAGTTTTTGGTAATGCTGAGACAATAGAAAGTGGTGTGCAGACACTAAAACATAGGAAGAAGAGAGAAAAATATATAAGGAGTGCCACCAAGAAAGTGAAAGAAATAAATGAAGATATAATGAACATAACTGGTATCAAGGAAAGTGACCTTGAAGGACTCCAACTGGAGGCTCATCTCTTACCGGTTGGTACATCATCAAAAAGTGAAATCCCTGCAGAATTCAAAAGAGTAGATAGGAAGAGAAAAACCTCACCAGTACCCTCTCCTACACCAAAGAAGGAAAGGAGGAAGTAACAAGCAGTGAGGCCACCGACTAAGAAGCTGACACCTAAAAAGAAAAAGAAAAAATAGGTCATACCACCACTGGACAACTTGTTGAATGAGATAACAGATGATGGTAATTTATCTAATGTGAGTAAATTGTATGATACATTCACTAATGTGGAGAAAGAAAGTGTGGAGAATACCATCATCCTACATCTTGACATATATAAGAAAGTGTTAATAGAGGTTGTAGATGATTTGCCTAGTGATTTATATAGGTGATTAGATGCTAAGAGGTTAGCAATTATGGAACTTGACAAGAAAATTAAAAGTGAGAAACTACTTGCTGTACATCTGGTAAAATCTGTTGAAGAAATTGATGAGCTAATCAGTGAAGCAAATAGAACGGTCTTTGCAAGTGGAAACCGACATGTAAGACTAATGGATGATAGGGTTAATGAAATTGCAGAAGAGACAACTGACAAATGGGACATTTTCTTTATTGAGAAAGAAAAATAAGAAGAACTGAAAAGACCTAAAACTTTCAAGGTATATCAAAAGGACCGGGACAAGGGAAAAGGAAAGGTAGGTGGACTACCCAATATAAAAGTGACTGATAACCTACCACCACCTTCAGTTACTCCACCGGTACAGATTGATAGTACACTGACTACTAAGAATGTGGAAACACCACATGAAGACACAAACCTTGAGTCTGAAATTTTGTACATGATGAACATTGACACTCAGGAGGTTAATATTGTAGTTGATAAAGAAAGCACTGAGGAAAAGAAAATTGATGTTGCTACTGAGCAACCGACTGGAAACATTGAGATTGGGGTTGAGACTCAAACAGAGAGGTCAGAGCAAACTGAACATTCAGTTGATACCTTGGTTAGTGGCATGGTTACTGATAACACTAATGCAAGCATTGAGGAACCAACAGAGAATAAAGAGAAACCAATTGAGATACCGACAAATAACACTGTAAAACAAGTAGAGACACAAGCAGAGAAATGGGTTGATTCACAAGTACACACTGAGACAGTGCCACCGGTATCCACAGAAAATTTAAAACCTTTGCTAGAGGAAATGCAAACACAAAATGACCCACCAGAGGCCAAGACAAGCAAAGTGGTTACTCCCACCGACAACACAAAGATTGTGAAGGTAATTGGCCAGTCATCTAGTACTTCAATGACATAATTTAGACCCACCAATGTGATTGAAGTACTCTTGGATTCAATAAAGAAAATTATAGATTGTAATGCATTGGCCTATAAGGTAATAGATGATACAATTCCTATTCTTAATTTAATTGCACCCAAATGCAATGTAGATAATAAGGATTCTTTGAGTCAATCAGACACATTGTCTAAATATATTACCAACAATATACTAATTGTAGATCAAATAAATGAAGAAACATTTAAGGAGAAAATGGAAAAAGAAAAAAGGAAAAAACTTTGAAGAAACGATAAAGAAGTGCATGGAACACATTGACAATCTATTACCGACACTGAATAAAACAATTTTGGAGTTCAAGAAACTGTGTAGAGACACTTGTAAGACAAATCTTTTGACAGTGGATATTGATAAAGAAATCAGAAAATTTCAAAAGGAAATTGATGATATAGTTGATAATATCATTGGTTCATCTGGACCAATATTAGTTATTGAACAAGAAATTGCTGGATTTGTGGAAAAACTGGAGAAGTTAGAGAAAGAGAAGGAAAGAATAAAGGGAAAAGCCAAAGAGCTAAAATGTAGACTCAGTCCAAAGTTAGATAACCTCATCTCTCTAAGGAAAGAGATCTCTGGGGCACTAATTCAAGAACAAATGACATCGGAAGAGAAAATGCATCATCTCACCGGTACTATTAAGAGAACAGAGGTATCTTTGAAGGATAGTAATAGGTTTACTCAGAGCTTGAATTTGGTTTTAGCAAACTTATTCCAGATTGTAACCAACTAGTTACAAGGTTCAAGTTGAAGACTGCACTCATTTGACAATTTTGACAACTTTTGTCATTAATGTCAAAGGGGGAGTAGTAGGCCAGAGAAAAATGACTTTTAGAAGAGATCATCTGGTAAATTTTTGGACTTCATTTTTGGATACAGATTCTTGAATTTTTCTCATGAGTGTTGCCATCAATGCCAAAGGGGGAGATTGTTGGCATTGCACACTCTAATGGTAGTTAAAGATGATTGAAGGTGTTGTCATTGATGGTAACCTTGCAATATTATGGCACCAACAAGCACCGACACTGACAAACTCTACACCGGTAGACACTTCACCGACAACCACAATAATGTTCACTAGTACCCCAACCGACAGGAACAACTTTTGTGTTTTGTATTTAATTGTAAATATCTTTTTGTAAGCCGACATGGCATATTGTAATGGACTCATATGTAAGTATGAGACCTTGGAAATCATTTGTATATATATAGAATATGGATAAGATGAACATGATGAGGGAATATTAAAGTTGATTTTGTATAAGGGTTTTTGGTTATTGTATGAGCTTAAACCAGTATTGAACCTGGCATAGCAAATGTTGTTTTGTAGCAGTACATTATATTGGATTTCCATAATCCATTTTGTAAGTCAGTGAAACTTCCTTTTGTATTTGAGTAGTGAGCTCTAGGCAGTTGGCCTTCCTGCATGTGCAGGCACCACATTGTAAGTAATATCCATTCATTGGCCAGTGAGTGAATATTGTGGGTCACAAATCCCACCGAGGTTTTTCCCACACCGGGTTTCCTCACCAAAAATCTTGTGTTATGATGTGTGTTCTATGTTGTCTTTATTGTTCATATTTACTACATTAATTCTTGTTTACCAGTACACTGTTTTGGAATGCAAATTACATAATAAGGTCAAATATTCTATTTACCGGTTAGATACTGATTCACCCCCCCTCTCATTATCTTTGGGACTATCATCAATCCTAATAGTGGATGGGTTATTTTTAAATAAATATTGATTTATTTAAAAAGGGGATTTGATTTTTAAGTAAATGTTAAATTTGTTTAAATAGGAAGAAGTAGGACGAATTAAATAAATTAGATTTATTTAATAACTTGGATTATAGTTTAATAATTAAATAAATTGATTAAATTTATTTAACTAAAATAGAAGAATAGGCTAAGGTGAATTAATTAAATGTTAATTTAATTAATAGAGAAATATTTAGTCATTAAATAAATATTTAATATTTATTTAATTATTAGACAAATTTATGTGTCTATTGTATATATACATACGTGTATATATGTATATATACACATGGGTAAAAGCACAAAGCCGTGTCACACTTTTATAAAGGAAATGGCCAATGCTGATTCAACTTTTTAAATTGAATCAATAGAAAGTGACATATATGGTTTGAATTTTGAAATGATGTAAACTGAAAAAATGTATATTTTTTTTATGTATTTTATGTTTGTAATTTTTTATAAAATTTAAAAAATTATTTGAATATACTTTCTAATAAAGTAAACACTATGATTTAGTTGCTGATAAAATGTTGAAATTGAAGATACACAAGGCATCACACTTTATATAGTAAATTTTACCTTTTTTCTTCAATTTTTTTTATATATTGATAACTTGAAACTTGAGTGCAAAAATATATTTTTAACTATTTTCTATGTATCTATATTTTTTAATAAATTTGAAAAGTTGTGTGTACTGAAATATAACTCTTTTCATTTGGCGTCACCTTTTTTCTTAATTATTTATCCAAATTAGAAAAGAATTATATCATCAAGTGACATGTACTCTTTTCTCTAGTGCATTTATTTTTTTCAAAATTATAGTATTTTTCTTTTACAAGATAATCAACCTTATATTTTAGTATTGATGATCTACTTTCAATAAAAATAAAATATAAAATATAAAAACTAATTAAAATATTAAAATACATATCTTTTAGAAATTTCACTTATAGATCTATAAAAGGGTATATTTACATTTCAAAAAATATGATTTATAAGAGTAGGAGTTGTTGAAACATCAGATTTTTCAAATAAAAAAATGGTAATTAGACCTAAAATGGTATAAAATAGACATTTAGTAGATGATTTAATTGGAAAATTTGTAGCCCATATATAATATAGCTATAATGAATCTCTATAGACCACATGTTTGACTAAAATTAATTTTTAGTTAGAATTACTTCAATTCACTTGTGCTAATAAGTTGGCCTGAAACGTGACACAGTTTTGTGGTTTTACCCACATAAATACTTATATATAAGCATATATGTGTATATACATATGTGTATATATATATATATATATATATGTACATATATATATATATATAGATGTACACACACACACACACACACACACACACACACACACACACACACACACACACACACACACACACACATATATATATATATATATATATAGATGTACATATATAAATCTATATAGAGGTATATATAGATATAAAAAAAAAATGGCCAAAGGAAATAGGAAAACAAGAACATCAGAGGGAAACCACACAATAAGCACCTCAACACAGGAAAGAAAAAACACAAAGGCAAGACATGGAAGGGGTGGGGGAGAAGGGGGGCCTGAGGTGCAAGGAGACCGCTTGACTAGGGAGAAGGGGAAAGAGAGGAGAAGGGAAGCTAGTTGAGCGGTCACCTTGGGCCTCAGGCTCCCCTCCACCCTTTCGTGTCTTGCCTCCATGTTTTTTCTTTCCTATGTTGTGGTTCTTGTTGTGTGGTTTCCATTTGATGTTCTTGTTTTCCTATTTCCTTTGGGAATTTTTATTTATTATATATATATTTACACACACACACACACACACACACATATATATATGTATGTATACATATATTTACACATGTATATATACATATTACACAGACGTATGTATATACATATTACACACACGTATGTATATACATATATATTTATCCTTGTTCATTATTGTATTTGGTTTCTTTCTGTAATGTTTTCTTTTATATATACATGCATACACACACACACACACAAATATGTATATGTATATGTATGTGTATATACATATGCATATGTATATATGTATATGTATATATGTATGTATTATTGGAGTTGAGGAAAAATCAACTCTACAGCTCCCAAAGATCACTTGCATGTAAACTTGTCATAGAAGGAGAGAAGCAAAAAAGATATGGAGGCCAGAATTCAGAGATCTAGAAAAGATGAGTCATATTGATTTTGCAACAAGAATGAAATTCAATAATTACAGTTGTTATGAAAATACAAAAGAGAATCCTTATAAAAGGATACTTGAAATCCTAAAGGAGAAGACCCTAAAGAATTATAAGATTCCTAAGTTTAGGTTAAGCATAGAGTATAATAGACTAATAATTAAATAAATAATTATTAGCTAATAAAACATTACTCTAGCACCCCCCCTTAAGATGAACTTAGGGAGTAGCTAAAAAACAACTAAGGACTAAAAAAGCATGTAAAAAATATAGGAAAGCAACAATGGGTCCCGACAACTAGGCCTGATGAGGTACCCAAGTACAATAAAATCTCTGTAAAGTGGAGAAAAAGGAAAAAACCCTATGGGAACAAAAATCCTCTCCAAGAAGAGATGAAAGCTCAAGTGAAGGACTAAGAAGCCTCCAAACAAGAGTGTTCCAGAAGATAGGAACAAAAAGAAGAGAATGAAGAACAACACTAAAGCATGAAATAGCTGTAAACACTATCGAAGAGTAACTGCTGATCTGAAGAACCTCCACTGAAATATAACATGACCAAGTAGAGAAGATTGTAATCTACACGAGTGCCCTCAAATGACACTACTCGAATCAGATAGAAAACAAAGATAAACAACTGAACTCGAAGATACAGATGGCGTGAAACACCAAAGCCTGAAGAGATGATCAATCGAACCAAGGATGCATTAGAACCGACAAGACAAACATCCCCATAATGTTGAAAAGGGAGAGGGACAGGTTCACTAAAAAGAATAGCCAACAAGAACTGCATGATGAAGGACCAGGAACATCGAAGGTGCAGAGAAAGTACATAGTGTCGTGGAAGGAACACTCACTTGACACACATCATGAGGCTAATGTCATGGAAGGAACACTCACTTGACAAAGGTAGATGGCAAAAAAAAGGCAAACATCAACCCCCCATGGCACTTTATAAGTAGTGCATGTACAATAAGGCACTGCAAGATCCCAAGTATACAATGCATGGTGGCACTTTATCTCAGTGCGTTTGCATAAAAAAAATGCTACAATTATAAAAAAAGATAGAAGACTAGAAATAGAAAGAACAGCCAAAGACGAGACATCCTACTCAAAGAAAGAGATCCCAATGCCTGAAACATCCAAGATATTCATCAAAGTGCTGAAAAGCAAAAAACTGAATAAAATATACTTGGAGTAGAATCTGGAAAGAAAAATTATATGAATGGAAAGAACATAGAACAAGCTTTCCAACAATATAAAAATTTCAAAAAACGGAGTTCAGATGCTCAAGTTATGTCTCCTGGAGTGCAAAAAGGAACCTTTGGCTTTGACAGCAAAAAACGCTATCAAAAAAACAAAATAAAAATTCAAAGTTCCAGATCTGGATAGAGCTCGGAAAGAGATTTCTGACAATATAAGGTTTTTGAAAGAGCGCCTCTGTATGACCAAGTTACAACCAAAATAAAAAAACCTCTCTTGTAGGGAAATAAAAGGGTAAAAATAAATAAAAAAATATATATATTTTTTTCAACGAATTTTTTTTGATGCATTCATGCCTCGAAAAATGTGCCAATAAAAAATCATCCCCTAGATACCTCTGTCACTGAAAATAGGTAAATTATATATCAAAATTCATGGAATCAACCTTCTGAATCCAACTGTGAGGTCCTTTTGACACCAAAATGTACCAAAAAATTAGCTACCCCTAGAAATGGAAAAAAAAAATAACTGCACAAACCCACAAATACACAGATCTGAAGAACAAGGCCTAAAGTGTCTCATGAAGAGAACAGGGGCATGCAGATCTGGAGCTCTGATATTATATTGGAGTTGGGGAAAAATAAACTCTACAGCTCTCAAAGATCACCTGCATACAAACCTGTCACAGAAGGAGAGAAGCAAAAAAGCTATGGAGGCCAGAATTCAGAGATCTAGAAAAGAGGAGTCATATTGATTGTGCAACAAGAATGCAATTCAATAATTACAGTTGTTATGAAAATACAAATAAATAATCCTTATAAAAGGACACTGGAAACCCTAAATAATTATAAGATTCCTAAGTTTAGCTTAAGCATAGAGTATAATAGACTAATAATTAAATAAATAATCATTAGCTAATAAAAGATTACTCTAACACATATGTATATGTATATATACATACATATATATAGGTATATACATATATATGTATAAATGTGTGTGTGTGTGTATATATATATATGTGTATATATATATATGTATATGTATGTATATATATATGTATGTATCTATATATATATATATATACATACATATATATATATATAGATAGATACATATATATATACATACATATATATATCTATATGTATGTATATATATATGTATCTATCTATATATATATGTATGTATATATATATATATATATAGATATATATATATATAGATACATACATATATATATACATACATATACATATATATATGTATGTATATACATACATACATATA
The DNA here is from genome assembly GCF_030272615.1 of Cryptomeria japonica. Taxonomy (NCBI): domain Eukaryota; kingdom Viridiplantae; phylum Streptophyta; class Pinopsida; order Cupressales; family Cupressaceae; genus Cryptomeria; species Cryptomeria japonica. The sequence continues at coordinate 144,142,095 of NC_081408.1, read as the reverse complement.
TATATATATGTATGTATGTATATACATACATATATATATGTATATGTATGTATATATATGTATATGTATGTATATATATATACATACATACATATATATATACATATATATATATATATATATATATATATATATATATATTACTTGGGTTTCTTGTTTGCTTTCTTTTGTATACATTGATATATATACAATTTTGGTATTTTAATTATTATTTATTATTTTTTTCTTGCCTTTTTTGTTGACTTTTGACCCTTTGTGGGACCCTCACCCTCCTTCTCTCCCTCCCTCTCTTTTTAGTTGGCTTAGTCTGCAACTTTATTCATTTTCATTCTTATGTTGCTCTCTTTCATCCCGATGATGGATCATAGAGTGTGATCCGAAACGTTGATGAAAAAAAACACACACAATCACACCCAGAAAGAAGACAACTAACTATATTATGGATTGTGGAAAATTGATATCTCTGATCACTTTGTCAAAATTGACTTTTATCCAACCTTTATGTGGAGGCTTCCATTTAACCTCTTTCCTTAAAAGTGAGGAATTGTTGGTCATACCCCCTCCTAAAGATGTCGAGATTATTAGGCCATTAAACTTCTTCGACATTACCTCATCCCATTTGCTAAACAAATTTTCCTTAGCCATTCAATATTTTGCTGAAATATTTTATTATTACACTATTTGATCCTCTATCTTCTGGCATAAAAGCTCCTCTAACATTACTTTATCCCAAAATATTCTATAATTTGTCTCCTTCCATATTTCCCATATTACTATAGATTGTATAATTTTCCACAAGCATTCAAACAAGCCCCTCACTCTTATGCTTTCCCAAATCTTAAACCTATTAATTAACTGTTGTGACAAGGGGCATTGAAAATTCAGTTTGGCTAGAAAGTGATTCCAACACTTCATAGTATAAGAGCAACCAAGAAATAAATGATATGCTATTTTAGACTATTTCTTACATAGGTACATCTCCTTGCACCATAGATCATTAGAATAGATTTTATAAGTGTTGGGTTGGTCCAACACTGCACCTTGATTGATAAGGAAGTCAACCCTCTTCGGAGACTCAACCTCACATGTGCATGGTCCCACACTTGGAGGTTGTTTCCATTTTTCACAATGTTGTTGAGAATAAGTGTTGAACAATGGTGTAAACTTTTATGACAACAATACCTCTTTTTGAGCTAAAGAAGTCATGGGCTGCTCCATTCAAAAGGATTGAAAATTTGGGGTTTGAAATACAGTTGTTTAACCATTTGATCCAATCGTTGCTAAATCCAAATCTATTCAAAACTTCACAAAGAAATCCCCTGTCCACTGAATCATATGCCAATGAGGATATCAAGTTTTAATATTGAATACTTGTTCGGTTTTCCTTGTCGAATGAATTTCTTCATGGGGAATTATGACACCTTCAATAATTGATCTTCTTAGGGAAAAAGCATTCTATTCTTCTGAAATGATTGAACTAAATACCGTCTTCAATCTATTTGTAATAATTTTATATATTATCTTATAAATCGTGCTACATAATGCAATTGACCTAAAATCATTCATGGATTGAACTTCTCTCTTTTTCAAGATTAGTGCTAAAAATGTGTGATTTAAGGGTCCCAAGATAGTTTTATTCCTTCTAGATTCATCTGTCACCTTAAAAACATCTTCTCCTACTATATCCCAAAAGTGTTGAAAAATACTAGCTAGGAATCGATCAAGGCCGTTTTGTCTAGGTGCATTTGAAAAATTGCCTCCTTGACTTCATCCTTCGAAACCTTTTTGAAGTTCCTTGTTATGCTTTATTGGCAACAAGGCAAAAAACTAAGAGGGAGGGCGGGTGAATCAATTTCCTCACAAACTTTAACCTTAATAAACTGATCCTTTAACCATATAACACATATGAAGAAAATAAATATGCTTGAATACAAAGCAAATAATCACAACACCACAAAACCAAGATTTTGTACGTGGAAATCTAGTTAAGAGAAAAACCATAGTGGGAACACACTCATAATGAGATGATACCCTGTTAGGAGTAAATGAATTAATATGGGGAATGCACATGCATTTAGGCACATTGCCTAGAGCTCACTGCTCCAAAATAAGAAGGTCTACAACCCTAGGAAGGCTCACTGCCTTACAAACAGACTATAGGAGATTACAAACTATTTGAACTGAAGAACAACATCTACAAATGCCAAAGTACAATTCTGATTAAGAACTATACATTTATTACTCACTATTCTACTACCCTTCTCTGCTACACTATTCTACATTAATCTAGAGCACTAATCTCTTGTCTGGTATGCCCCAGACCTGATGACTGCAGTGATGACATATGGACCCAGCCAATTGGATTCAAATTTGCCCCGATGTTCTATGTTTGGCTGATTGCGACAATTCTCTCTGAGAACAAGATCTCCTACCTTAAGTGTGTGAGGTTTGACCCTATGATTGTAGCTTCTTCTCATGCATTATTGGTATTCTTTTAGGTGATTGTAGGAACATTGTTGCTTCTCATTAAGCATTCCAAGTCCTGGAGATGGGAGATTCGTTATTCTTCATTGTTGATCAAATTGTGCAAGGAAACCCGTAGGGGTGACAATTCCACCTCAATAGGCAAGATAGAATCTAGTCCATATACAAGTGAATATGGGGTTGCGCTTGTAGGGGTTCAATGGTAGTTTGATATGCCCATAGTGCTAGATTCAGATGAATGTCCCAATTATGATCGACATCATTGACTTTTTTCTTGAGGATCCTCAATATGTTTTTGTTTGAGGCTTTTTCTTGACCATGGCCTTGTGGGTAATATAGGGTGGATAAATTGTGTTGGATATGGACATCCTGATTTTCGAAAGGAAGCTCGTTATCTATTATGATGGATATGGGTACACCATATCGATAGATGATGTAATTTAAGATAAATGAAGCGACTTTCTTGCCTGTTACTTGGGTGAGTGGAACAACTTCGATCTACTTGGTAAAGTATTTTGTGGTGGTAATGATGAATTTGTGACCATTGGATGAAGATGGATGGATTTTACTCACAAGGTCTAGTCCCCACTAACAAAAGGGCAATGGTCTTGTGATGGGTTGCAATTCTTGCACTAGGCATGTATCAGATCTCCATGAACTTGGCAATTTTTGCACTTTATGACAAAGTAGTAGGAGTCTTTTTCCATAGAGGGCCAATAGTATCTTGCTCGCATGATCTTTTTAGCCAATGAAGGACCACTTTAATGAGCCCCACATATATCTTCATGTACTTCTTCTAAAGCTATGGTCACCTCACCTTTCTCTAAACATCGAAGGAGAGTACCGTCCAAACCTTGTTAGTATAGGGTTTCAACAATGATGGTGTATCAAGCGGATTGGCATATGAAGGTTTTCTGTTGGTTGTTTGATTGGTTAGGTGGAAGGATTTGATCACATAGGTAAGCGTAAAAATCACCATACCATGGGGAATCAGGACTGATAAGTTGAAATACCATCTTAGATTACGAGATATCATAAGCAAGGATCCAAAGTTGTTCGACTAAGAACTCGTAGTGTGTTGAGTTCTATGGAAGATGTAGGAGAGAGGCTATGCTAACCATTGCATCTATAGCTCTATTATGATCTTGAGGAATCTGCTCAAAAGTGATAGCTTTAAATAATTCTTTGAAGCTATCAACCATTTTCTTGTAAGGCACAAGCTTATCATCCTTAGTTTGGTATTCATCATTGACTTGTTGGATTACTAGTTGTGATTCACCATAGACCTATAGCTCCTTTATGTTCCACTGCAAGACCATTCTTAATCCTGTAATTAGGGCTTCATACTCCACTATGTTGTTCATGCACGGGAATGCAAGGCAATATGCTTTTGAAATGTTCACCCTGCGGTGTGATAAAAAGAATACTGATTCTTGAACCATGTCTAGTGTATGAGCCATCAAAATATAATTTCCATTCCTATGCTGGTATGTCTATGAAGATTTCCTCATCTAGAAAATTTGAGTTGAGCGGATAGTCTCTTATGAGTGGTGCTTTGGCCAACTGATCTGCAATGACCTACCATTTTATTTATTTTGGGTCCACATACTCTAGGTGCATCACCTCACATTTTCCTTTTTGTATTATTTCTCTCCCCTTTTCCTGTCAGATCATTAGAATAGATTTTATAAGTGTTGGGTTTGTCCAACACCACACCCTAATTGATAAGGAAGTCAACCCTCTTCGGAGACTCAACCTCACATGTGCAAGGTCCCACACTTGGAGGTTGTTTCCATTTTTCACAAGGTTGTTGAGAATAAGTGTTGAACAAGGGTGTAAACTTTTGTGACAATAATACCTCTTTTTGAGCTAAAGAAATCATGGGTTTCTCCATTCACAATGATTGAAAATTTGGGGCTTGAAATGCAATTGTTTAACCATTTGATCCAATCACTGCTAAATCCAATGCCAATGAGGATATCAAGTTTTAATATCATACTTACTTGTTTGGTTTTCCTTGTCAAATGAATTTCTATATGGGGAATTATGACACCTTCAATAATTGATCTTCTTGGGGGAAAAATACTCTATTCTTCTAAAATGATTGAACTTAATACCATCTTTAATCTATTTGTAATAATTTTATATATTCTTATAAACCGTGTTACATAATGCAATTGACCTAAAATCATTCATGGATTGAACTTCTCTCTTTTTCAAGATTAGTGCTAAAAATGTGTGATTTAAGACTCCCAAGATAGTTTTCTTCCTTCAAGATTCATGCATCACCTTAAAAACATCTTCTCCTACTATATCCCAAAAGTGTTGAAAAATACTAGATAGGAATTGATCAAGGCCATTTTGTCTGGGTGCATTTCAAAAATTGCCTCCTTGATTTCATCCTTCGAAACCTTTTTGAGAAGTTCCTTGTTCTGCTCTATTGGCAACAAGGCAAAAAACTAAGAGGGAAGGCGGGTGAATCAATTTGCTGACAAACTTTAACTTTAATAAACTGATCCTTTAACCACATAACACATATGAAGAAAAGAAATATGCTTGAACACAAAGCAAAAAATCACAACACCACAAAACCAAGATTTTGTACGTGGAAATCCAGTTAAGGGAAAAACCATAGTGGGAACACACCCATAATGAGATGATACCCAGTTAGGAGTAAATGAATTACAATGGGGAATGCACATGCATTCAGGCACACTGCCTAGAGCTCACTGCTCCAAAATAAGAAGGTCTACAACCCTAGGAAGGCTCATTACCTTGCAAACAGACTATAGGAGATTACAAACTATTTGAACTGAAGAACAAGATCTACAAATGCCAAAGTACAATTCCAATTAAGAGCTATACATTTATTACTCACTGTTCTACTACTCTTCTCTACTACACTATTCTACATTAATCCAAAGCACCAATCTCTTATTTGCACACAATCAATCATAAACATCCTTTTGCATCTATATCAACCCATATAATTATCATAAAAATCTCTCTTATATATATCGACAACAAGGAATTAGGTTGATTACATGTCGTCTCAAAAAGACATAACACACAAATAAAATGTGCATTCATAGTTGGCTCAACCCAATCTCCAACACTAATGCAAACCAATAAGAATTTGTTGGACATTGTTGTTGCTAGGATATGTTATTGTCATTGATGTCAATTTATTCCTTCTCTGGTACTTGTAGATTGGTTTTTTGTGATTATGGTTTGGTGTGTGAATTATTTATAGTATCATTATATTCTTCTCTATTGGCTTTGGTGATCTGGAAAGATTAATTGATTATATCAGATGATCCAATTTTGCAGTTTGTTTATCTGATCAATTCTTTGCAGAGTTTAGTATTTCCTTTTATATATTCCGGTGTGATCAGATCTTGAAGTGAGATTTTGGGAGACTGTTTGGGATGGTCTTGTGTATCTTGATTTTAGGTGGATCGTAATTTAGTGCTCTACAAGTTATCTTTTCTTTGTGACAGTTGTTGTGGTTTGTGTAATCTTGAGATTTAGATGTTGATCGATGAAGATTTGATAAGTGGTGTTGGTGCAGCTGTTATCGATGATTCTAATGTGCTTGTTGGTGTTTCATAATTGTGTCCTATTTTTTTGTATGCTTCGCATTGATCATTGTGCAAGTTCTTGGTGATTTTACTGAACCATTTATGTTCTTCGTGTTATGCAGTTTTTATTGCAGTGTAGCATGTTGTGGTTGATCTTGGCATGATTACTGGTGGTGATGAGCATTCAGAAATCTATTTTGGGACCATGTTATGTCATGTATATCATTATATTCATTTGGTGGTTGATCTTTGTATTATGTGATATAATTTTGTAATTGTGAGTTGAGGGTTTAGCTGACCTTATTGTCAAGGTTGATGATTTGTATAAATATATGATATTGTCATGTAATTTTGGTATCATGGTTGTGTCTACATTATTAGAGAGTGGTGTATGTATGAACAAGTGACCCATCCTTTGATATTGTGATTGAGCAGAGATTGGTGTTGCAGAGAAGACAAATGTGCTTAACCAGAACTATGATCAGACATTTGGATATGCTATTCTTTCAGTTCATTCCTTCCGGATTGTAGTCTGAATCTTGTTGTATGTTAGTGAGATTTCCCTTAGGTTGTAGCCTTCCGGGTTATCATGTTTTGAGCAATGATCTCTAGGTTATGTGCCTGAATGCATGTGCATTCTCCATTGTAATATTTTCACATACTACTGCATAGTATCATCTTATTATGCGTAGGTTCCCACCATGGTTTTTACCTTAACTAGGTTTTCCACATCAAAATTTTGGTGTTGCATGTTGTGTTTTTTATTAGCTTATCTTTGTTGTTTGTTTTAGTTTATCATATCTATTTCTGTGGTTAAGTTTTATTGATCTGGTGAAAACCGATTCACCTCCCTTCAAGTTTTCCTTCATTGTTGTTGCCAACAAAATTGACCACATGCTTCCCACATCATGGCTAAACAACCATGAACATGAAGCACCTCTGAGAATTATGCCTCGAATGTCCACAACATTCTACAATCATTTGATTAGCCAAGAACACCGCATAACATGAACATACCGGGAAAATCATCCACAACGAGCACAATGATCAATGCAGACCATCAACATGGATATAACACAATAAAAAAACCTTCACAAGCATCATGAATTACCACAACAACAACTACAACATCACCGCTTACTAGAATCTCCATCATCATTATACCAAACCTCAAGAACACTAACTAAACTGACTATCAAATTGAAAGATTCACTTGCAGATCTCTAAATCATGAATCATCTAAATTGAGGACACATATGAGCATTCCAAACACTCTGCAATGTAGAGAAAAAACTAGAACAATGATTGACATTGACAACTGAGAAACCAACCATATTATCGGATCTCATAACTTGATCAAATCACCATGCAGACCTCTGAAACTATAGCTGAATCAACTAGAGATACTTATCTCAAAACCCTTTAATCTGCAACAACTCATTTGCAACATACTAGCCAAACCAACTCATTTAATCTGACCGCAAATCTTGAACTACAGAGGAATATGTGACATCACTGACAACACATCATTCTAGCAAAATTCTTAACAATATCCAACATGCTCATCCTCAATAATGGAGGGAATAGCCCTAGAAATTCCACTCTATCCTCACTATTTATAAACTCCTCACCATTTAATTTTGCCTGAAAATATAGGACTACCTCTCTCTTGACTTCTTCCATGTTTTTAATGAATGTCCCATTTTCTCTTTTAATATTCATTAATCTATTTTATTGCTTATTGGTTATTGGTGTTTTTGTCTCCCTCTTTGAGCCATATTTCCTAGGATATCTGTCTCCAAAAATACTCCCCCCATTCCAATAGCTTGATTAGCTTTTCTTTCACATCATTCTTTCATATTCCTCTATTCTCATACCTTTGTCAATTATGACTTCATTAAGCTTTGAAAGCTCATTCTCTACTCTTTGTTTCTCCTGCAAAATATTCTTGAAATGGGTTTTGTTCCATTCGTTTAACTTAGTTTTGATATACTTTAAATTTTGGCTAGGTTGTACCATTTGGGATTGGTCTTCATACTTAATCTCCTTCCACCAAACCACTATGAAATCCTTTAGTCCCGAGTCTCTTGACCACATATTTTTTAATTTAAAGGGGCTGTCAATAATAATATCATCTTGGTTGATTTTTAATTGGACAGGGTAATGGTTTTATCCTGTGAAAGGTAGGATTGAGACTTTACAGTATTTCATTTGATTATCCCAACAACTCATACTCATAAATATATCAAGCCTTTCTGATATATTAGTAAAACCCTTCCTTCTATTTGTCCATATAAAGGTCCCATTTCTCACTTGTAGATCCTGCAGCTGGTTATTATCTATGAATACTTGGAACTTAGACCGTGACATTGTTGTTTTTCTTAAGCCACCCATTTTTTCCTGATTGTTCTGGTGGCATTAAAATCACCTACTATAATACATTTTTATCCTCTAAAGTTCATAATTTTGCCAGTAAGTTGCTGCCACAACTCTCTTTTCTGTATAGTTGGGGTTGGGCCATACACATTAGTGAGGAAGAACTTTTCATTACTGTGAAGCATTCTACATTTAATCAAAATCCAACACACTTTTTATGTTCCATCACTGAGCCTTCTACTTTGAGCAGATTCCAAATTACCCCTATAACCCTTAAAGCTCCATAAGATTCCACAAAATGCCCTCTCCATTGATTCCAGTTGTTTAAACACTTATTACTTTCTTCTTCTTTTAATTTTGTTTCTTGTAATAGGCATATGTCTTCTTTTCCTTTATCAATTTGTTGCTTGATCAAGCACCATTTGTTAGGGGCATTGATGCCCCTATAAATATTTCTTGTTGTGATCTTCATTGGAAATTGGTAAGGTTAATCCCCTTCCCTAAGCTTTATTTACCCTTCCTTGAGTTTGACTTCCTCACAACTCAGTCTTCCATGGCTTCTATTATCATTCTAGATTTATTTGAGTTTTCTCCTCTTTTTCTTTTTTCCTTGATTCTAGGACCCTTAATTATAGAGTGAATCTAATCTAACATTATTTCTTCTAGGATCATATCCTCATCAAAGTCTAACTCTCTTAGGTTCTCTAGTTCATCATTCGATTGTGTTACTCCTATTGCTTTCATACTGGCTATTCTATCTAGGACCCTCCTTTTTGGATCTAAATATTTCCTCTATTTTTCAAGGGAATGAGAAAAATTTCTATTTGTGTTTTTAGGCCTTATGTATCCCCTCTCCAGAACACCTATTTCTAAAGTCTTTCTCTTACCCATTGCTACCCCATTATTGATTCCTTGTACCATTGTTTTTTTATCCTTATTTGTATCTTTACTACCTATGTTTCCTCTCTTTTTTCCCAATCCTTCCAAGAAAAAGTGACCACCTTTAACTTCTCCAACATTGGCATTGAGTTGAATTTTCTACATTTCTACCTTATGCTCCATTCCTCTACCCACTCTGCCTAAGAGGACTCCTTACCTTTTATCATTGATTCATTTCTAATTTCATCCAGATGATGATTTATGGTCTCCCTCAAATCCCCTATATCCTTTAGGAGAACTACTAACTCCACCTCTCTATCCCTTTTATTAATTGGGCAAATTTTTACATTCCTTTCACTATCTTGGGTAGATCTATTTACTTCCTTATCCATTTTCTTTCCAAAGTATGATTGTTTCCTTTTCTTTGGGGGGCTTCCATTATTTTCCTCTAACTAGGGCACTCCTTCTTCTTGCCCTAAGACATTTACATCTATATCCTTTTGCTTTGGTTGGTATTCTACTACCTCTTTCCATGTAGCCACTTGCATATTTCCTCTTAGGAGGCCCTTTCTTGGTAGTTTTTCTTGCATGAGACTGACCTTTTGTTTCTATCTTCCTATCTATTGGAAATAATCTCTAGTTCCTTATATATACCTACATCCATATCTATTTCTACACAGATGTTTGGGATATCCCTTGAGTTGCTAGTAAGGAAATCTTCTTCCGCTCCTATAAATAAACCCAAGGTATCACCAATCTGTATTATGGCCTCCCCACTCTAGTATTCTATCGGTAGTCCTACCAAGATAAGCCACTTAGCCACCTTGTTTATTCTATATTCAAAAGGGTCAATTTTTGGAGTCCAATTTATTTTTTGGAAACTAGACACTGTTGGACATTGTTGCTGCTAGGATATATTGTTGTCATTTATGTCAACATATTCCTATTATTTATTGCTCTGGTGGTTGTAGATTGGTTTATTGGGATTATGGTTCGGTATATGGAGTATTCCTAGTATCATTATATATTTCTATATTGGTTTCAGTGATCCAGAAGCTTAATTGATCATATCATATGATTCAGTTTGCAATTTGTCTTTTTTTATTAGTACTTTGCAAAGTTTGATATTTCCTATGATATATTCTAGTGTGATTAGATCGTGTGCTGAAATTTTAGGAGAATGTTTTGGATGATCATGTGTATCTACATTTCAGATGGTTCATGATTTGGTGCTCTGCAAGCTATCTTTCTAGTTTGATTTGCTGTTGTTTGAGTGTTCTTGAGTTTTAGGTGTTGATCGATGAAGATTTGATAAGTGGTGTTGGTGAAGCTATTGTGGATGGTTCTAATATTCTTGTTGGTGTTTCTTGATTATGTTCTATTTGTTTTGGTGGTCTGCCTTGATTCTTGTGTGCTTTCTTGGTGATTTTGTTGATCCAATGATATTGTTCGTGCTAAGTGGTATTCTTGGTGGTTGTAGCATGTTGCAGTTGATCTTGGCAATATTTTCGGTTGTGATGCGTGTTTGGAGTTTTGGTTTAGGTCCATGTTATGTCATTTATATCATTATATTGGTCTAGTTGTCGATCTTTGTATCGTGTGATATAATTTTTTAATTGTGAGAGGGTTTAGCCGACCTTGTTGCCAAGGTTGATGATGGGTATATATAGATGATTTAGTCATGTAATTTGAGTGTTGATGCAGTATCTGCATTATTAGAGAATGGTAAAAGTGTGAACAAGCGAATATATCCTTCTACATTGTGATTGAGTAGAGATTGAAGTGTTATAGAGCAAACAAATGTGCTTAACCAAAAGTGTCATCAGGCATTTGCAGATGCTATTCTTTCAGTTCATTTGATTCTGGATTGTTGTCCGAATATTTTGTAAGTCAATGAAACTTCCTTGTAAGGTAGTGAACCTTCCCTGAGGGTTGTAGCCTTCCGAGTTATTATATCTTCAGCAGTGAGTTTGAATGCATGTGCATTCCACATTGTAATATTTACACATGCTACTATAGAGTATCATCTTATTGTGGGTAATTTCCCATCGTGATTTTTCCCTCAATCTGGTTTTCCACGTCAAAATATTGGTGTTGTATGTTGTGTTATCAATTTGTTTATCTTTATTGTTACTACAGTTTATCAAATTTGCATTTGAGGTTAATTTTTATAATCCGGTGAAAACTAATTCACCCCCCCTCTCATTTTTCCTTCATTGTTGTTGCCAACAATTGGTATCAGAGCTAGATCCTCCAAAAGAAGCTTGATCGCTTGAGGAGATCCGAGATGGAAACTAGAATTGTTTTCTTTAAGAAGGAGAGTCTGAGATTTGATGGAAGTAACTATGATATATAGAAGAATGGGAACCAGATGGAGGTGCACTTGAAATGTCTTGGAGATGATTACTGGAAGATTACAAAGGATGCCTATTCTGTTCCTAAGAATGGACTGACTATAGCCGGTGAGATCAAGGATGCTGAAAATAACATTAGAGCTAAGGAAGCAATGCTAAGTGCCCTGACTAATTCTAAGATGACTAATGTGATGGGACTTCAGACTACACATGAGATCTGGGAAAATCTTGAGACCTTGTATTAAGGAGATAAACAAGTCAAAGTTGCTAATTTGAAAAGTTTGAAAGGGAAGTATGAGATGTTGAAGATGGGAGAAGATGAGAACATATCAACCTTCATGGCTAAGGTGAATGACCTTGTCCTAGGTATCAGATGTGCTGATGGAACCCTAGAAGAAGATGAAACTGTTGCTAAGGTGTTGAGATCATTGCCGCCTTCTTACAAACATAAGGTAGATACTATTTATGTGATATGGACTATGACTACTGTGATAAGAGTTATGTTGGTTGGAAATATTGTTGCATTTAAACTGAGAGAATTTGGTGAATTACATGGAAAGTCTAGAATGACATTGAGAGCATCTGTATCTGGAAAAAAGAAGTATGATCTAGTATAATGCAAAGTATCTAGATATGAGAGAGATATAGAAGAGAAAGAAAGAGAATTAGATGAGCTTGAAGAATTGATTGCCTAGAGATTGCCTAAAGGAGCTGGTAAGTATGATGGGAAATTGCCTCTAAAATGTTTCTCTTGTAATAAGATAGGATATTTTTCTTCTAGGTGCCCGAAGAGAATGCCTAAATATGATAGGAATGATAAATATGATAAGCATGATAGAAATGATAGATATGAGAAGCATGAAAAGTATGATAAGCTTTACAAGCCCAACCAGAAGTTTAAACATCAGAAGAACTGTTATTATGTTGTTGAAGAAGGTGTTGTAGATGAAGAGTCTGAAGGAGATGAAATAATGTTTATTGCTATTAAAGAAGATGGTCTGGTACCTATTGATTCCACAAGCTACACTATTGAGGAGAAAGGTTTAGCTGCCAAAGTTGAAGAGAAAGATGAATGGGTGATTGACAACAATTGTTCACATCATATGACAGGTGATAAAAGAAAATTTGTGAGTATGGAAAAGTATGATGGTGGCATAGTAAGATTCGAAGATGATAAAGCCTATGTGATTCATGTTAAAGTTTCTATTTCCTTTGATGGTAAGAATTACATTGATGATGTATTGTATGTTGAAGTTTTGAAGCATAATCTTTTAAGTATTGGAAAGATGGTTGACAAAGGTTATGATTTGCAATTCAAGAATGGAAAATGCAAGATCCTAAATGCCTCCAGTATAGAGATTGCAGCAGGAACTAAGACTAAAGGTAATATCTTTCATTTGAATACTGGTGAGAAATGTTGCTTGATTTCTTAGATTGATGAAAGTTGGTTATGTCATAGGAGAATGTGTCATGTTAATTTTGACTCAATGATTAAGATCAGTTCTACTCAAGCTGTTAGAGATTTGCCTAAAATTGTTAAGTCTGCTAATCCAGTATATAAGGTGTTGGCAATTGACACTCATCCAAGTTAATGGTGTTGTCATTGATGGAAACACACATCAGTTTTTGGTTGGTTACTTAACCAGTACTCATCGGTATTCATGGTTCATAACAGACATTTAGGGTTACCGACAAACTAGGAACTGGTACACAAAGGCCAACACAGGAGATTAATCCGACAAGCATAACGTGGAGGCGGCAATGATCACATAAATTAATGTTTATATTTTGTATAGGTTGACATGTAATCACTTTGAAAATATGATTGTAAGACAAAATAAGGCATTTATGTGTATGTGTGTAAAGGGCATATAGTCGGCCCAGTTAGGTCATTTTTGATATATAGATGTGTATTATTATGCGAGCGATCTTGATCAACAGATTACAAATGTAATAATCTATACTTAGTCTTGGTTGGTGGTTAAGGAGATTGGATAGCGAATAATTTTACTGGTAAAGAAGGGAATAGTGTAAGCTGATAAAGAGAGTGCTTAAACTAGAACTCATCCGACATAGAAAATGCATTCTCTGAGTTCATAGTTTTGTTTGTAACTCCATATTTGGTGTTTGTAGTCAGCAAGGATCCTTTTGTGATGAGAAGTGTGGTCTAGGTTGTTGGCCTTCTTGGATGCACAGGCCCCTGATGTAATATTTATTCATTTGGCCAATGGATAGATATTGTGGGTCACCAATCCCACCATGGTTTTTCCATGTATAAATCTATGTGTTATGGTGTTGACTCTTGTGGTTGCATTGTTATTACTTGTTGTTACTTTCTTTTATGAATACCAGTTAATTAGTGGATCTATTAATAAGGCTAAAAATACTCTAACCAGTAGAACACTGACCCCCTCTTAGTGTTCTTGGATTCCAACAATTGGTATCAGAGCTTGGTGCCTTGGAGTGAGTTTAACAACTTGAGGAAGATCCTAAATCTGAAATCCATGGAGATGAGTATGGAGAAACAACTTGAAGTACCACTTGAAGACAATGATGTTGAAATGCAAGATGATTTGAACTCTGCAAAGAAATTCACTCTTGTCCTATAGGCAAGGCTGTAATCTGTTCAATCTAGACGGAAAGAACTTTTATGAAATTAGGATGACAAAGAGAAGAATGCCCTTAAGCAATAATGTCAAAAGTCAAGTAAGGAGAATGGTGTCATGAAGAATGAAATGCAAACCCTAACTATGAGGATGTCCAAGGAGATTGAAGACCGGAAGAAGAATGAATAAAATCTTGGCAGATCTTTGAAAGACAGATTCGAGGAATGCATTAGGCTGGCACATAAGAATTATGTGTTAAGAACTGAATTGATGTAGTCCCAGAATAATGAGGAGTTGAAAAGATTGATAACAATCCTAAGAGGAGATCTAGATATTGCAAATGAATAAAAAGGCAAATTTAAGGCCAGTTCTACAAAGCTTGATGAGTTATTGAAGGATCAAAGGTGCAATGGAGACACTAGGGGTCTTGGATTTGAGCATGAAGAAAGCTTTGGTATTGCAAATGAAGATGAAGAAACTGGTCAGAAGAACAATTAGGAAAATCCACCTGTCAACCGGAATAAAAAACACTGGTAAGGCAACCCAATGCACATAATGGTAGAAGTTTTGTTTGCAATAAATTTGGTCATAGGGAAAGTCAATGTAGAAATAGAGCAAATTAGCATAATAATGCAGTTCCCGGTCAATGTTCCAATTATAAAAAGTATGGTCATAGGATAGAGGATTGTAGATTGAATGTGAAATGTCATGCATGTGGAAAGTTTGGACATATGGCTAATAAATGTGGGTCAAGGAATAATAAAGGATATATCAAGGCAATACATAAGAACAATGTAACTTGCTATGCAGGCAACAAAATAGGACACATTTCTAAATATTGTAGAAGCAAGATCAATTCGGTAGGAAATGATGAAAAGGGAAAACAAAAGGTTGATGATATCCGGAAGGAGCATGAGAGGAAATGGGTTAGGAAATATGAAGATCAATCGACGGAGACAAATAACCCAATTACTCAATCGATAGAGAAGAACATCCTTGCACTGACAGAAAACTCAATCAATAACTAAGACATTAGCCTTAGGGGGAGGCAAATTATTGATAGATCATGCATTTCCCCTGCTAGTGGTATGAAAATATGTTTCAGACTTTGGAGAAGTGAATTTGAAGGTTTTCTGGTACTAAGGGAATAGATTTTGGATCCGGTATGATATGCTGACATGCATTAATGTCAATGAAAAATTAGGGTTCCACATAATATAAGGGAAAATTGCTTCATTTTTTATCACATTGCATTCAGAGCAAACCAGAGTGAGTCTAAAGTGATCAAGGTGATTAAAAGATTTTTCCAAGCGATTTTCAGTGATCTTAAAGCAGATTTTTCTAGGGTTTTTACCGGCAAAGGTTCTGAGGTATTTTCTCTGTTTTGCAATCATAATGGCATCTGGATCTACTCCCACTCTGGTAGATGTAGCTACCCCTGTTGTGGTGGACATTAAGGATCGTCCACGTCTAAAATTCAAGAAATGCCCTTAGATTGCAAAGGTCGATGACTCAATCAACATGTTTTCTAGGGTTTCAGATAGAGTTCTTTATGTGGAGGATTTAAGAGCTTATGATGATTGCACATTGGAGGATCTAGGTTCAGCAGAGATCAAGACAATGTACACAACTACCCTATTGAACAAGGATGGGTTAATAAAACCAAAAATTCAAATCTTGGAGAATTAGGGTTTCACCGATATTTTAGAGATGCCTAAGTTCAAGGATGAGATGATCTGGTATGTGTCGAGTCAAGTCCATGGTGAATTCATATGGATAGACCAGCCCCATAAAATCACCAAGGAGGCTATTCATGCGATCACCGGTTTGCCCCAAGTAGGTTAGACTTTGGGAAAGAAGAAGATTTCCAATAATGAGGTGAACAAGTTAATCGATGCTACCTTTGATAACCGGTCAATGTAGATTAGCACAATCAAGGACAAAGATGATCAATTTTCCAGTATGATCATTGGTTACAAGGTAACCCAATCCAACTGGTTAAACTTTGTTGCTAGTTCTTGTATCTATTGTGCATACAAAATGGTCAAGGAGAGTGAGAAATATGATCTCTGTTAGTGGATGCGTGATGAGTTGATTCTAAATTTGGGAAAGATTAAGGGAGATATGAAAGGTACATTCCGGTATGGAAATCTTATTGTATGTTTAATGCTTTTGTTTTTTAATGAGATACCAAGATCTGGTAAGAGACAATGGGTCTTTGACATACTGGTAGGCAAGCAAATTAAGGATGCTTTGAGGAATTTGGCTCAAAAAAGAGACAACATTATGTGGGGTTATTTCAAATCATTTCAAAAGACAATGAAGCAGAGAGTAAGAATCCCTAAAAAATATTGTTGACAAAATACTCTACTAAGATCTGTTTTATGGTGAAAAAGGATGAAACTTTGATGGAGGTAGTGCAACCTAGAACTATTTGGGTAACTCAAATGAGGTATGAAGTTGATAAATAGATCTTGGAATTATATGTTGGGATTCTTATTTATGCCCCTGTAGCTGAGAAGGAGAAAAAGTATGGGACAACAAAGAAGAAGGAATCCAAAGTTCAGATAGGTTTCAACAAGAAGAAGAGGGAAGGACAAATCAAGAAGGTTGGGGGAGTTGTAGAGAAGATGTCTTCTGAAATTAGGAAGATCATTAGTTTAGCAAAAGGATCTTCTCCGACAGCAATTCATGCCTCATCGACAACAACAACCAACAAGGGTGTAGTGAAGAGGAAGAAACCAAAGAGTTCTATTTCCCCTATTACATCCAGTTCTGATATTGAAGATGAGCCCCCAAAGATCCCCAAGACTTACATATAGATTCAAAGGAAGAAGCCTGAGGAAGGAAAGAAATAAAAAGTAAAGGTCACCCCTCTGGCAACCCTAAAGAAAATATTGAAGGAGAGGAAACCCATAGAGAAGAGGAAATTGGTTAAGGAGTCTACTTCTACTCCCAACAACAAGAAGAAATCAGATATAGATAGAGCTCTCGAATCCAATAAGAGTATTGAAGCCATTCCTCCTCTCTCAGTTGCTGAATTGATTGATCAAATAACCAAAGATGGAATTTTCAGAAATATACAATATTATTATGTACATATTGTTAGGATTCCCATAGATACTGAGAGGTGGGGGGGTGAATCAGTATCTAATTGGTGTATAGAATTTCCTATTTTAAAACATGCAAAACATATTATAACAGTGTACCGGTATGCAACAAATAATGCAATAAACAAAATAAAAAACATCCACATGAAAAGCACACCATGACACAAGGATTTAACAAGGAAACCTGGTGTGGGAAAAACTTCTGTGGGATTTGTGACCCACAATATCCACTTACTGGCCAATAAGAGAATATTACTTACAATAGGGGCCTGCACATGCAGGAAGGCCATCTACCTAGAGCTCACTGCTCAATGGGAAGTCTCACTGACTTACAATGTGGATTATATAAATCCAATATCTTGTACTGCTTTACAGTAGCATCTATAATGCCTGATCCAGTACTGATTGCTGCTCTGCTTCTTACATAAACCCTTTACCCTATATTTTGCATAATAGGTCTGCCTTAATATTTTGCTTACATCACTTTCATAACATCCTTACAAAATGTCTACAATGATCTCTTTTATATATAAGAGTCATTTTACAACATGCCAAGTCATCTTACAAAGTTTTTACAATAATAAACAAAATATAATATAGCAAAATCTTGTCAGCCTCTATGCCAGTATACTTCCTTTCTTTGTGCCGGTGCCGGTGTCCTGAGTGTCGGTGTAGAGTGTGTTCATTGATGCCGGTGAACTAACTTGCCGGTATAATGCCTTGCCGGTGCTATAGGATTGTAAGGTTGCCATCAATGACAATGTTGGTATTTTGGTATGGTTTTGTCATTGATGTCAACACCTACTAAAACACTAGCACTTTGGAGATCCAGCAACATTCACCGGCAAGCAAGTAACTATTGCACAGTTACTGCTATATAGTTCACCGCCAGGATATAATGATCACCGACACTTGGAATGATATGGAAGACACTTGGTAATGCCAAAGACATCATGTGGACACTTTGTTTTGAAGAATTAATCATTGGTATAATCATATTTGCATATTTGCTTTTACCGGCAAATAGGTCCAGGGTTACCTAGGGTTACACCAGCATGTTTATCTTTTCCAGATCAGCATGGCACGCTATGGAGATGATTTATTATTGTTGTAAATGCTTTAAGAAGACATGTTTAATCGGTTATTGCATCAGATATTATATTGTTTGTAAAATATTTTATTGTAATATCTTGTAGAGCCGACCTACTAAAATTGGTCTTAGGTTATGGTATAAATGTAAGATCTTATTTGTAAGATCGAATGCGGGAATGCGAAAAAGAACTAAGTGAAAGTATATGTGAGATTAAGTAGAGCTATACACAAAGACATCATTTGAAGGAGAAGCTAGGTTTTTGTGGAAGCATATCAGCATTACATCGGTACTGAATCCAGCATATGAAGATGCTATTTTGTGCAGTACATTCTTATTGGATTTAATCATCGAACTGTAGTTAGTGTGACTCCCATTTTGTGATTGAGCAGTGAGCTCTAGGCTGTTGGCCTTTTTGCTTGTGCAGACCCCATTTATGTACACTTACTATCTGCAGTAGTATCATCTGATTGTGGGTAAGGTTTCTCACTGTGGTTTTTCCCCTTATAGGGTTTCCACGTACAAATATTTGTATTATGTGTTGTGGATGACTTTGTGTTTATGTTTCATGCATTAATCTTTACTGGTATAGCAATTAACTGTTAACACTATCTACCGACATACTTAACTGGTTTACCGGTATTAAGCATTAAGTTGGTTGAGTTGTTTTTGGTTTGAATTTATTAGACAACTGATTCACCCCCCCCCCCCCTCTCAGTTGTCTTTAGGACCTAACAATTGGTATTAGAGCCTAGTCCTCTTTTGCAGAAGTTTAACAACTTGAGGAGATCCAATGACTACTAATTATTTCAGGAAGGGCAGTCCTAAACTTGATGGAACCAACTATGAGATATGGAAGATTAGGATGGAGACACATCTGAATTGCATTGGTAAAGACATCTAGGACATTACAAAGAATGGCTATACTATTGCTGTAGCTGGTCAGACCGCTCCAACTACCTTAGCTAAAGATGAGGAGAATGATTGCAAAGCAAGAGAAGCACTTTTGAGTGCTTTATCAGATCAACAAATCATGGGATTAACAGATAGGTCTACTGCTAAAGCTATTTGGGATCATTTGGAAACACTGAATGAAGGAGATTCCAAGGTCAAGATTGTAAAACTTGAAAGCTTCCGAGTCAGGTATGAACATCTGAAAATGGAAGAAGATGAAAGGATTTTTGCTTTTATGGAAAGAGTAAATGAAATTGTTTTGGGTATTAAATGTTGTGGAGGAACCTTGAGTGAGGATGAAATTGTTTCAAAAATATTAAGAGGATTTCCACCGGCATATAAAATGAAGGTTACTGCTATAAATGAGTTGAGAACAATGCCTAATACATCAGTAACTAGGGATACATTGATTGGAAAACTATCAGCTTTTGAAATTGAGGAATTTGGTCTTGTTACTACTATAAAGATAGATTTGGCCTTTAGAGCATCAACATCATCTGCTCCATCATTTGACAAATCAGATTGGAAATCTTTTTAGGCAAGGGAACTTGAAGAAACTAGGAAGGAGAATGAAGAACTTGAAGAACTTGAAGCACTATTTGCAAGGAAAATGCCAAAAGGTCCAGTTGGAAGTAAGTATGAAGGTAAAGCACCCTTTAAATGTTTTAACTGCAATAAGATTTGTCATATGGCTTCAAGATGCCCCGATAGACATGCTAGACTAAGAGAAGAAGGTAGAAGAACATACAAGCCTAATCCTGAATATCAAAGATACAGATTTAAGAAGAACAAAGACAAATCTTGTTACATTGCTGATGAATGTGTAACTGATGATTCTGATGAGGATCCAACAGACAATGGATGGGTTTTTGTTGCTATAACAGAAGATCAACCGACACCTACTGCTCAACCAGTAGAACAAGCCCTAGCAGCTAAAGTTGAAGTAAAGGATGAATGGATCATTGACTCAGGATGCTCACATCATATGATAGGATACAAAGGTAAATTCTTGAACTTTCAAGAATACAATGGAGGTTTAGTAAGATTTGGAGATGACAAATCCTGTTCAATCAAAGGTAAGGGTACAATATCTCTTGATGGTCGGCATAACACTGACAATGTCTACTATGTTGAAGGATTAAAGCATAATCTGTTAAGTGTTGGTCAATTAGTTGAGAAAGGATTTCAGTTACAATTTAAGAATGGAAAATGCAAAATCATGAATAGAATTGGTTTAGAAATTGCAACCGGTAATCAGACTAGAGGTAATATCTTTCATTTGAATAACAGTGAAAAGGCATGCTTGATTGCACATATAGATGAAAGTTGGTTATGGCATAAGAGACGTTTCCATGTAAACGATCAGTACTTCTAAGGCAGTTAGAGATCTATCTAAAATTATGAAACCTCAGAATACAATATGTAAGGAATGTCAATTTGGAAAACAAGTTAGAGCTAGTTTCAAAAGTATTCCAGAAAAATCCAATAATTCTCTTGATTTGATTCACACCGATTTATGTGGTCCAGCTAGAACTAAAAGCTTACAAGGTGATAGATATTTCATGCTAATTATTGATGATTATTCTAGAATGTGTTGGGTTACTTTTCTTCGAGAAAAATTAGAAGCACTTGGAAAGTTCAAACTGTTCAAAGCAATGGTTGAAAATGAAACCGGTAAGAAAATCAGATGTCTAAGATCCGATCAAGGAGGAGAATTCACATCTAAGGACTTTAATATATTATGTGAAGTGAATGGAATTAGAAGACATCTATCAGCACCTCGGACACCACAGCAGAATGGAGTTGTTGAAAGGAAAAACAGAACTATCTTGGATGCAACAAGAAGTATGTTATCTAAAGCAAATTTACCACATGTATATGGGAGAGAAGTAGTCAGCACAACGGTCTGTACATTCAACAAATTTCACATCAAAGGTGAAACCGGTAAGACCCCTCATGAACTATGGTTTGGTAATACTCCTACTCTTAAGTATTTCAGAATTTTTGGAACTAAATGTTATATTAGAAGAGATGAGTATATTGGCAAATTTGATCCTAGAAGTGATGAAGGAATATTTCTTGGTTATTCATCTAAGAGCAAAGCATATAGATGTTTTAATAAGAGATTGCATAAAATTGTTGAGAGTACAAATGTAAAGATTGATGAACAATTCAGAGGAGCTTCAAGGTATATAGACTCTGAACCGGCAACAAAAATTGTGACAAATGAACCTACACTAAATCCACCGGTATAGAATGAAGATCTAGTTACCCCGACACCATCAGAGGATTCCACAGTAATTGAAGAACAACAACAAACTAAGACACCCTCGTATGTAAAATTGAATCATTCTGAAGATCAGATAATTAGAAACAAATTTAAAGGAGTTATGACAAGAGGAAGATTGGCAAATGAAGAGGTATGTCTTATTCCTCAAATTGAATCATCATCTGTTAATGAGGCATGTGAAGATAAATTTTGGATTAAAGCTATGGAAGAAGAATTAGAACAAATTGAGAAAAATAATACTTGGACATTAGTTCCCCAACCTAAAGATAAAAATGTAATTGGAACCAAATGGGTATTTAGAAACAAACTTAATGAAGATGGTAAGGTTTTCAGAAATAAAGCAAGACTAGTGTGTAAGGGATATTCTCAGAAAGAAGGAGTTGATTACAATGAAACCTTTACACCGGTAGCTATAATTGAGGCAGTCTTCTTGGCCTTTGCAACTCACAAGAACTATAAAGTTTATTAAATGGATATTAAATGTGCATTCTTGAATGGAGATCTTGAAGAGGAAGTCTATATTGAACAACCTAATGGATTTTCTTTGACAGATGACAATGATATGGTTTGCAAGTTAAGAAACGCTCTGTATGGATTGAAACAAGCCCCAAGGGCTTGGTATGCAAGGTTGGATAAGTATCTTTTAAAGATTGGTTTTACTAAAGGAAATGCAGACAACAATTTATATTACAAAATAACTAATGATGACATCTTGATTATAGAAGTATTTGTTGATGATATAATCTTTGGAGGAGAAGATGGATTATGTAAAGAATTTTCTATTAAAATGCAGCAAGAATTTGAAATGTCTATGATTGGAGAAATAAAATTCTTTTTAGGATTGTAGATTTCACAGACTAACAAAGGTATATTTTTGAGTCAATCCAAGTACTTGAAAGAGTTACTAAAGAAATTTGGGATGGAGAACTCTAAACCGGTAAGCACACCTATGACTACAAATGATAAATTATCTCAAAGGGATGAATCTACACCTGTTAATCCAACTAGATACAAATCTATGATAGGAGGTTTACTGTATTTGACACAAACTAGATCTGATATTATGAATGCAGTATGTATTGTTTCTAGATTTCAAAGTAATCCTAGAGAAAATCATGAATCAACAGTAAAACGGATTTTCCGGTATTTACAAGGCACTCCAAATCTTGGATTATGGTATCCTAGAGATGAAAATTTTGATCTATGTGCATACATAGATGCAAATTGGGCAGGAGATGTGGATGATAGAAAAAGAACCACCGGTGGAGCATTCTTTCTTAGAAAGAGATTAGTTTTTTGGTTGAGTAAGAAATAGAGTTGTACATCTTTATCAATAGCAGAATCAGAATATGTTGTAGTAGAAACTAACTGTACACAGGTACTATGGCTTAAGCAAATGTTGAAAGACATAAAGGTAAAATGCAAGGAACCTATTACCATATATTGTGATAACACTACAGGAATTGATATATCTAAGAATCCGGTATTACATTCTAAAACAAAACATGTTTCTATCAAACTGAATTTTCTAAGGGAAAAAGTTGAAGAAAAGGAGATAAAACTGGTTTATGTGAATGCTAAAGAACAAATTGCAGATATTTTCACAAAACCTTTGCCTAAGGAGACTTTTGAATATCTCAGAGATCAGCTTGGAGTCATACCACCACCGGTAGAGACTTAGATAGTTGATGACTATCATCAACCGACAGAATTAAAAGACAAATCTTTTACTTTGGTCCTTGATGAAGAAGCTACTTTTTAGGGGGAGTAGTTGGTATATTGAATTGATTGGTATTTGGTAGATGAACTTGATTTTTGTAACTTTGGCATTTGATGTCGATGGGAGAGAGATATCTATGGAAAAACACATTATCTTTTAAGGAGAGTTTGGTATTGAAAATCTTTGATAACACATGTTGCTCCCAGGGGGAGAGATTGTTGGTTTTTGGTATTTGGCATTTCTGTTTTGGCACTTTGATGGTTTTTCCATCTTGTGTTGCCATCAATGCCAAAGGGGGAGATTGTTGGTATTTTGGTATGGTTTTGTCATTGATGTCAACACCTACTAAAACACTAGCACTTTGGAGATCCAGCAACATTCACCGGCAAGCAAGTAACTATTGCACAGTTACTGGTATATAGTTCACCGGCAGGATATAATGATCACCGACACTTGGAATGATATGGAAGACACTTGGTAATGTCGAAGACATTGTGTGGACACTTTGTTTTGAAGAATTAATCATTGGTATAATCATATTTGCATATTTGCTTTTACCGACAAATAGGTCCAGGGTTACACCGGTAGGTTTATCTTTTCCAGATCAACATGGCATGATATGGAGATGATTTATTATTGTTGTAAATGCTTTAAGCCGACATGTTTAATTGGTTATTGCATCAGATATTATATTGTTTGTAAAATGTTTTATTGTAATATCTTGTAGAGCCGACCTACTAAAATTGGTCTTAGGTTATGGTATAAATGTAAGATCTTATTTGCAAGATCGAATGTGGGAATGCGAAAAAGAACTAAGTGAAAGTATATGCAAGATTAATCAGAGCTATACATGAAGACATCATTTGAAGGAGAAGCTAGGTTTTTGTGGAAGCATATCAGCATTACACCAGTACTGAATCCAGCATATGAAGATGCTATTTTGTGCAGTACATTCTTATTGGATTTAATCATCTAGCTGTTCTCAGTGTGACTCCCATTTTGTGATTGAGTAGTGAGCTCTAGGCTGTTGGCCTTTTTGCATGTGCAGACCCCATTTATGTACACTTACTATCTGTAGTAGTATCATCTGATTGTGCGTAAGGTTTCCCACCATGGTTTTTCCCCTTACAGGGTTTCCACATACAAATATTTGTGTTATGTGTTGTGGATGACTTTGTGTTTATGTTTCATGCATTAATCTTTACCGGTATAGCAATTAACTGTTAACACTGTCTACCGGCATACTTAACTAGTTTACTAGTATTAAGCATTAAGTTGGTTGAGTTGTTTTTGGTTTGAATTTATTAGACAACTGATTCAAACCCCCCCCACCCCCCTATCTCAGTTGTCTTTGGGACCTAATAGACAAAACCTTCAATCACCTACAATGCCTCATTGGAGTGTGCATATGCCAACAATCTCCCCCTTTGGCATTGATGGCAACACTCATGAGAAATTTCAAAAGTGTGTCCAAAAATGTTACCAAAAATGTATGCTCCCCCTGAGCATATGATTCTTGTAATATTTGAATTTTCTCATCCCACTACTCCCCCTTTGGCATCAATGACAAAGGTTGTCAAGATGTCAGTAGAGTTTGTAGTTTCAACCTTGTAACTGGGTAGTTACAATTTGAAATAAATCTGCCAAAATCAAGTTTATACTCTCCATAAACTTTTTACTATCTCTTATTGTTGTCTCTATTCTTTTAACTGTACCGGTGAGATGCTGTAAATGCTCTGCCGGTGTTTTCTGTCCTTGTATCAGTGCCTCAGATATTTCCTTTCGTAATGATGCTAGATAGTCCAATGTTGGACTCAATTTTAATCTTAGATGCGTTGACTTATTCACTATTCTCTCTTTTTCTCTTTCCAATTTAAGTAAATCTTCCTCAAAATTTGTTATCTTCTGTTCAAAAACTGATAATGTATCAGGTGAGTTAACAAAATTATCTACAAGTTTATTGATTTCATCCTATACCTTGCTCATCTTCTTATCTATATCTACAATCAAAAAGTTTGTCTTACAGGTGTCTTTGTACAGAGTTTTGAACTCTTTCAATAAATTACATAGTTCCGGTAGAAGTGTGTCAAAATCTCTGGTACACTTCTTTATCTTCTCATCAAAGAATCTTTGCTTTTCAATTTCTACTTTGTCCTTCAATGTCTCTTCCTTTAGTTTCTCAATGTTTTTTGTGATATATTTGCACAAGGTATCAAGTTGTCCTAAAGAATCTTTATTGTCTATGTTACAGTTAGGAGCAATTACCTTCAAAATTGGTATTGTGTCATCTATTGCCTTATAAGCTTGTGAGCTGCAATCTGTTATCTTTTTAATTGAATCTAAGAGTACCTTAGTCACATTAGTTGATTTGTAGCTTGATGATGAACCTACATTCTGAGTATCGCCAATGGAAGTAACCAAGCTTGTATTGACCTCTGGTAGGTCTGTTTGTGTTTGCATTTCCTTAGGCAATGGTTTTTCTACTTCTCTAGTTGCCGGTGGTACTGTTTCCTTATGAACCTGTTCCTGTTTCTGTTGTTGTTCCTATTCAGGAGCCTTTTGCTCTGTTTGTTTATCTATTTGTTGCATTGTCTCAGTTTGAGTCTGAGTCTCTACCTATTGCTCTTTGTCATCTACCAGTTTCTTCTGTGTGTTATCAGTTTGCTCAGCTACCAGAGGCTCACTAGACATTTCGTTCTTATCAACTGTATCTTTGTCTACCACAATGTTGATCTTTTGAGTATCAACATCCATTGTATATAAGACTTCAGGATTAGGATTAACATCCTCTACATCCATACTTTCAACTGCCGGTTGATCTTTTGTAGCTGTTGTTTTTACTGGTGGAGTAATAAAAGGAGGTGGGGTTAAGTTGTCTTTAACCTTGATACTGGGTGGTCCACCAACTTTACCTTTACCCTTGTCTCTTTCTTTCTGATATACCTTTATAGGTTTTTGGCTCATGTATTCTTCTTGTTTTTCTTTTTCCACTAGGAAAATGTCCCATGCATTTTTTGTCTCTTTAGTAACCTCATTAACTCTTCTAACCATTAAAGTAATGTGCTGGTGTGCAGTAGAAAATACTGACCGATTGGCTTCAGCAATTAAGTCATCAATTTCTTTGGGTGAATTCATTGGATATATAGCAAGTAGCTTTTCTATCTTTATTTTCTTGTCAAGTTCTACTACTGCTTGTCTCCTTGCTTCCAGTCTCTTAAATAGTTCATCTAGTACTTCATCTTCTACTTCCATCAAAAATTTCTTATACATATCCATATGTAATATAACACTGTTTTCTACTTGTTCTTTTTCATCAGCTGTCAGAGTGTCATATAGTTTCTCTATATTCTTCAATTTCCCTTCCTCTGTAATTTCATTCAACAGTATGTCAAGAGGGGCCAAGTCCTTGTTTGTCCTCTTCTTCTTCTTGGGTGTCAGTTTCTTCTTCTTAGGTGTAGCCTTTCTTACCAGAGATCTCACTGCTTGTTGTTTTTGTCTTGTCCTCATAGGTGAGGGTGTGGTTTCCGGTGAGGGATCTCTTTTCCTTACAACTCTCTTGAAAGTTGTAGGCATGTCACTCTCCAAAGATGTACCTACCAGTGATAGGTGAGTTTCAGGTTGTGGAGCTGCTAACTCATCCTCTGTTATACCGGTTTGCTTTATCACATCTTCTTTAATAGCCTTTGCCTGTCTAGAACCTTTTCTTACAACTGCCTCAACCTTTTTCACTCTTTTCTTAGATTGTATTTGGCTTTCAATAGTTTCTGCACTACCAAATACTTCTTCTTTAGGTTCTTTTGGGGCTTCCAGAAGTGCTTTAGCATATGTTTCAATTATATGATCATCTGTTTCATAGCCAATCTTTGTTACCCAAACTGTCCTAGGGATGACTGCTTCCATCCAGATCTCATCCTTCTTGATTACAAAGCATATTTCATCCTTATATTTGTCAACAATCTTTTGTAATAATTTGATTCTTTTCTTCATTTTGGCCTTTAGTGCTTGAAAGAAATCATGGATATTGTTTTCCTTATCTTCTCCCATATTATTGAATAGTTATGTTAGTTGTTTACCTACCGGTATATCATATCCAAGTTCTTTGTAGCCTATACCGGGAACCTGTTTGGTTATATGTAGCATCAGACATACTAGCAGATTTCCAAATTTAAAAGTTCCTTTCTTGTCCTTCTTAATCTTGCCTAAGTTGTCAATTAATTCATCCTTCAACCACTCACATACATCAATCTTTGCATTATCCGTGACCATATCATAAGCACTCTTAATGCATAAACTTGAAACTGAATTAAGTCTATTTGCATGAGTAGCTTTATATCCTAATATCATGCTAATAAATCTCACATTAATATATGTTACATCATTTACTCTTAAGGACCTTCTGTCGGATGTGGTACCAGTTAGGTTTATAAATAGGTCATTGGATACCTTCTTAGTTTTGTCTGGCCTTTTACGGGTGGTCAGTAACCCCGTGACACCTTTCACAGCTTCCTTGGTGATTTTGTGAATTGCATCTAACTAGAAAAATTCACCATGTACCATGCTTAAGACTATCCTAATCACATCCTTGGGGAATTCAGGAATGCTAAGGACCTCTGTAAATCCTAGGGTTTCAATGATCTTGTGTTCATCTTTTACATTACCGGATTCATCACATATGATAGTTTTAAACATGGTTTTAATCTCTTCATCTCCTAGTTCCTCAATGTTACAGTGAATGTAAATTCTGGGGTCTTCAGCATAAACAACTCCCTTAAGAATTTGAGAAAAAGCATCTAAAGTATTATCTTTCTTTGCTACTTCGAGAACTAATTGAAATACGGGCCTAGGTCTTTTTATAACTTCGACAACAGTAGGGTTTTCTATTTATTCAATTGCAAAGGT
Source organism: Cryptomeria japonica (assembly GCF_030272615.1). Classification (NCBI taxonomy): domain Eukaryota; kingdom Viridiplantae; phylum Streptophyta; class Pinopsida; order Cupressales; family Cupressaceae; genus Cryptomeria; species Cryptomeria japonica. Next base: position 144,113,752 of record NC_081408.1, on the reverse strand, counting down.
GGATGCCATGATAAAATACCTTTTACTGCCTTTAGGATGGATGATTGCTTGAAGTGTTCTTGCCTCTTGCTCGAAATGCCTTAGCTCGGAATCTTCGTGCTCTTTGTAGGTTTGAAATCTCGGTGAAATGAAATGGAGCCAAAACCTCAAATTTATAGTGTCTTTTTGCCATCTACCACATTAAATGCATGCCGGTTAAGTATTCACTTAACATTGTCTGTCAGTAATAAGTAATTTCCAACTTTTCATCTCTAACCGAGGGAATAATAGCACATGTGTCATTAGATTGCCAAACCCTCAAGGAAACTTTCTTCAATTAGATGGAGAACTTCCTGCCGGTGGAGCACTGCTCTGTCCTATCAGTGAAGCATCACTCTGTCCTGCCGGTGAAGCATTGACTGGTTCTACCAGTGGAGGAGTATTCCCAATATTTAGATCAGCTTTTCTAATCCATTGTTTTGATAATTCTTGCTTAACCTCTTCAACCTTTTCTTTACCTTTCAAGCTAGAACTTTTGTTGTCTATTGGTGATCCTTTACTTCTATAGAATTTTGCAATATGTCCAATCTTGTTACATGCATAACAAGTTACATTATTCTTCTGAATAGCTTTCCCATAGCCTATGCCATTTTGTGTTCTGCATTGATTAGATAAATGTCCAAATCTTCCACAAACATAACATCTCACATTCATTCTGCAATTTTCAGAGTTGTGACCAACTTTGTTGCATTTTGAACATTGATCGGTGGGTGTGTTGATATTCTGATAATTTCTAGATCTACATTCATTTTCTTTATGACCATTCTTATTACAGTTAAAGTATTTTCCATTGAATTTATAAGCATTAGGTTGTCTTACCGGTTTGCTATGATCCTGAGTATTTGCAGTACCGAAGCTTTCACCAACTTCAAAGCCAATTCCAGAAGTGTCACCTTTAAGTTTTTGATTCTTCAGCAAGGTGCCAAGTTCCTCTGAGCTTTTATTGAATTTTTCTTTATGTTGATTTGCAGTTTCTAGTTCTCTTTCTAAGACCTCTTTCTGTCTCATCAGTTCATTGGAGTCATTTTGAGTGTGCATCAGATCTGTCTTCAACATGTCATTTTCATAGCTAAGTCTTGTGCTCTCATTTGTTGTAGCATTTAGTCTTCTGGTCAATTCTTCTTCATTCTTCTTCATTCTTCTTCCTATCCTCAATCTCTTTACAAAATCTCATAGTCATATCCTGCATCTCATTCTTTGTTGTCATGTTCTCTTGTTTCAGCTTGCTTATCTGATCATTAAGTGATTCCTTTTCATCATTCTCATTTTGCATCTTTTCACAAAGTTCTCTTCTCTTATTTCTTGCAACAATAAGATTCTCTTGAAGTACCTGAATGATATCCCGAGCTGCCTTTAGATCATCTTCTAGTTTGATATTTTTCAATTTTTCTGCATCATAGTCTGAGAGAGCTCCTTCAAGTTGCTTCATCATATTTTCCATCTTTACCGGTGTCAAGATCTTCCTCAAGCTGTTAGGCTTCTGAAAATAGAGGACCAAGGTCTGATACCAATTGTTAGGATTCCCACAGATACTGAGAGGGGGGGTGAATCAGTATCTAATCGGTGTACAAAATTTCTTGTTTTAAAACATGCAGAACATATTATAACAGTGTACCTATATACAAGAAATAATGCAATAAACAGAATAAAAAACATCCACATGAAAAGCACACCATGACACAAGGATTTAATGAGGAAACTCGGTGTGGGAAAAACCTCAGTGGGATTTGTGACCCACAATATCCACTTACTAGCCAATAAGAGAATATTACTTACAATAGAGGCCTGGACATGTAGGAAGGCCAACTGCCTACAGCTCATTGCTCAATGGGAAGTCTCATTGACTTACAATGTGGATTATACAAATCCAATATCTTGTACTGCTTTACAATAGCATCTATAATGCCTGATCCAGTACCGGTTGCTGCTCTACTTCTTACATAAACCCTTTACCCTATATTTCGCATAATAGGTCAGCCTTAATATTTTTCTTACATCACTTTCATAACATCCTTACAAAATGTCTACAATGATCTCTTTTATATATAAGAGTCATTTAACAACATGCCAAGTCGGCTTACAAAGTTTTTACAATAATAAACAAAATATAATATAACAAAATCATGTCGGCCTCTATGCCAATATACTTCCTTTCTTTGTGTCGGTGCCAATGTCCTGAGTGCCGGTGTAGAGTGTGTTCGTTGATGCCGGTGAACTAACTTGTCGGTGTAATGCCTTGCCAGTATAATGCCTTGCCGATGCTATAGGATTGTAAGGTTGCCATCAATGACAAAACCTTCAATCACCTACAATGTCTTATTGGAGTGTGCATATGCCAACACATATGGATGATAAGGAACAAATGGAGTTTGAGGAGTTAGTTTTGGTATACTTAGACATATATAAGAAAACACTTATAGAGATAGAAAAACAAATACTGGCAGAATTATATAATAAATTGGATGCTAGGAGGTTATCTGTTGTTGAAGAGGATAAACATATAAAGATACAAGAATTGTTAACTGTTTGTGGAGCTATCACAAATGATGAGATGCAATAGTGTCTGGAATATGCAAATAAAACAATTTGCAAGAGCAGACACTGATATGTGAGTCTCATGGTAGGTAGAGTAAATGAAATAGTTAAGGAAACCCATGAGGCATCGATAAAATTCTTTGTAGATAAACCTAATTTCTTTACTCCACTAATATTCCCTCCTAAGTCTGGTACTCAAGACACATCAGTTGATGGAAAGGAAAAGGGTATATTAGGTATGGATCCACTAGTTTTGAAATAGAAGATAATTGAGGATATTCCTCTGATTGAACCACATGTACAGGATTTTGAGGTTGGTTTACCGACAATTGATGTTGAACAGGCTAAGTAGGTCACACCAGAATAGATCATTCTAGATGTATAATTCATTGATGTTGAGGTCATTAATAAATAGGTTGAGGATATTGAACCTCTAGTAATAAATGCACATACAGAAGAGGTCAAGGTTGAACAAGTTAATGCACCAAGTGGCGAAGCCACCGGTGTAAGTCATAAGGTTGAATCCTCTAGGAAAATTTTGGACAGTCATTCATTGTTGTCACTTGACTCATCTGGTCAAGCAAGTTTTGAGAAGAAGAATATTGAACAACTGCTATTTCGGAACTCATGTTTGTTGTAGCTCATAAATTAATGAAGGAAGGGTCTGAAGACAAACAAGTCATTGAGAAAGCAACCCTAGTTTTACAACAACTTGCACCAGAATGTAAGATAGATCAGATTGGAAGTCCATCTGGTAAGCTGAGAGGTTTGAAAAAACAAATTGCCATAGAGTATAAAACTCTACATCAAGTATCAAATTGACAACTAGTTGAAAGGTACAATGCGGCTAGATTGGTCACCTGTAACAATATGATTGCATCTAAAAAGACTAATTTAATAGAGGAACTAATAAGGATTGATGAAGCTCTTCATCAATGCAGTCATGTATACCGGTCTTGCACTAATACAAATAATTTAACTGCATACTTGGATAATAAGATAAAGGCAGAGAAGGATAGAATTGAATAGCTTCTAGTCAGTTGTGATGGTACAAAATCATTTACCAGATCTATTGTGGTCAAATTTTTCTTCTTGAATATGATATTTCAGCCTTCATGAAGGATAAGGACAGGGTGATCCAATGGGCAAGAGAGATAAGAGGGTTAGTTAGTCCCCGAATTAATACTTTATTGCTTCATAAGAGAGAGTTTATAGAACACATGGGTAAGCCCACACCGACAGATCTAATAGAGGTAGAAATTAATGCTTACATTTTGAATGGCCTAGTATCAGTTTTGAGAACCTTAAAATCAGGCTGAGATACTTGACATTTTTGAAGGGTGCTTATCTAGACATTTTCAAGCACATTCAGCTCTAGTAAACACAAATCTGGACTTAATTATTTCATTCATTTACCCCGGCTTTGGCATTGTTAACAAAGGGGGAAGGGTTGATGTGAAAACTAATTAGGGACTTAAGTAGTAGTATATAGCTCAGGGGGAGCAACAACAATTTTGGAAATCAGTTTTGGCAGGGAACTAGAACAACACTTTATTGATCCATTTTTCACATGAGTGTTGCCATCAATGCCAAAGGGGGAGATTGTTGGTAATTGACACTCATCCAGGTTAATGGTGTTGTCATTGATGGCAAAATACATCACTTTTTGGTTGGTTACTTAACCAGTACTCACCGATAGTCATGGTTCATAACCGACATTAAAGGTAACCAACAAACTAGGAACTGATACACAAAGGATGACACAAGAGATTGATCTGACAAGCATAACGTGGAGGCGACAATTGTCACATAAATTAATGTTTATATTTTGTATAGGCTGACATGTAATCACTTTGCAAATATGATTGTAAGCCGACATAAGTCATTATGTTTATGTTTGTAAATGGTATATAGTCAATCCAGTTAGGTCATTTCTGATATATAGGTGTGTATTATTATGCGAGCGATCTTGATTGACAGATTACAAATGTAATAATGTGTAGTCGGTCTTGGTTGGTGGTTAAAGAGATTGGATATCGAATAAGGTTACTAGTAAAGAAGGGAACAATGTAAACCGGTACAGATAGTGCTTAAACCCAAAACTCATCTAGCATAGCAGATGCATTCTCTAAGTTTAGAATTTTGTTTGTAACTTCATATTTGGTATTTGTAGTCAGTGAGGCTCCTTTTGTGATGAAAAATGTGCTCTAGGCTGTTGGCCTTCCTGCATGTGCAGACCCCTCATGTAATATTTATTCATTTAGCTAGTGGATAAATATTGTGGGTCACCAATCCCACCATGGTTTTCCCTCTTTGAGATTTTTTCACATAGAAATCTCTATGTTATGGTGTTGACTCTTGTGGTTGAATTGTTATTACTTGTTGCTACTTTATTTTATGCATATTGGTTAGTTAGTGGATCTATTAATAACGTGAAAAATACTCTAACTGACAGAACACCGATTCACCTCCCCCTCTTAGTGTTATTGGATTCCAACATAAGGAATGTCAAATGGGAAAGCAAACAAGAATTTCTTTCAAGAGTAAGCAGTATACATCTGATGGATTGCTAGATCTTGTGCATACTGACCTATGTGGACCTACTACAATAAGAAGTGTGCAAAGTGATAGATATTTCATGTTACAAATTGATGATTATTCCAGGATGATGTCGGTTGCCTTTTTGAGGGAGAAATAAGAAGCATTGGACAAATTCAAGATATTCAAAGCAAAGGTTGAGATTGAGATAGGACTAAAGCTAAAATATTTGAGATCAGATTGAGGAGGAGAGTTTTGTTCCCGTGAGTTTGACTCATTTCGAGAGAAGTATGGAATTAGAAGATAATTATCTTCTCCTAGAACCCCATAGCAAAATGGAGTTGTTGAAAGGAAGAACATGACTATCTTGGATGCTGCAAGGAATATGTTGATTGAAGGGAATGTTCCGAAGATCTATTGGAGAGAAGTTGTTAGTACCATTATTTACACATTCAACCGGGTACATATTAAAGGTGATTCCGGTAAGACTCCTTTATGAGCTATGGTTTGGTCATGTTCCTACTATGAGATATTTCAGAATCTTTGGAAGCAAGTGTTATATCAAGATATATTAGGATATAATAAAGTTTGATGCAAGAAGTGATGACAAATTTTTCTTGGGATATTCAACAAACAGAAAAGCCTACCAGTGCTACAATAAGAGACTGAGAAAGATAGTGGAAAGTACAAATGTGAAATTTGATGAGAACTATGGAAAAGAAATCAGAGCATGTGAATATGATGATGATCAGAATGTTGTCTTAAAGAAAACTCAGATAGAAGAATTGAAGAAGAATGATCCAGTAGAGACAGTTAATCTGGATGTTGCTACTGCCGATAAAGAGGTGCAGGAACCTAAAAATCTGAATAATCAGAAGACTTCGAGGTATGCAATATTGAGTCATTCTGAAAATTAGATCATTGGTGATAAAAATAAAGGTGTAATGACTAGGAGAAGGCTAGCTTCTGAAGAGGTATGTTTGATCTCTAAAATTGAACCTAAAGATGTTGTTGAAGCTTACAAAGATGAAATTTGGATAAAAGATATCGAAGAAGAATTGAATTAGATTGAAAAGAATAATACATGGGAACTTGTACCTAGACCTAAAGACAAGAATGTGATTGGTACTAAATGGGTATTCAGGAATAAATTGAATGAAGCCAGTGAAGTTGTCAGAAATAAAGCAAGATTGGTATGCAAAGGACATTCACATAGAGAAGGAATTTATAATGAGGAGACTTTTTCTCTGGTAGCTAGACTTGAAGCTATTGGACTATTTCTTTCATATGCTGCTTATAAGGATTTCAAGGTATACCAGATGGATGTCAAGTCAACCTTTTTGAATGGTGATCTTAAGGAAGAAGTCTACATTGAGCAACTTGATGGATTTTCATTATCAGATGATGGAGATGTGGTATGAAAACTAAAGAAGGATATTTATGGATTGAAACAAGCCCCTAGAGCTTGGTATGGTAGATTGGATATGTATTTACTTAAATTGGGATTTAATAAAGGTAATGCTGATAGTAATCTATCTATCAAGATTGACACTGATAACATTTTGATTGTTGAAGTTTTTGTTGGTGATATTATCTTTAGAGGAGATGATAACTTAAGTATGAAGTTTACCGGTGATATGCAGAAAGAATTTGAGATGTCTATGATAAGAGAAATGAAATTTTTCTTAGGATTATAGATTTAACAAATTGGAAAAGGTATTTTTATATCTCAAGATAAATATGTAAATGAATTGTTGAACAAGTTTGGGTTATAAGATTCTAAACCAGTTGGAACTCCTATGGTGACTGGTTGCAAATTGTCTAAGAATGATGAATCTCCAAAAGCTAATCAGACCTTGTACAGATCTATGGTTGGTGGATTTCTCTACCTAACTCATACTAGACCTGACATTATGCAAGTTGTGTGCATGGCTGCTAGATATCAAGTTGATCCAAAAGAGAGTAATGTCACTATTTTAAAGAGGATATTCAGATATCTAAAAGGAACTATGGATTATGGTTTATGGTATCCAAGGAATGATCATTTCATGTTATGTTCTTACACTGATGCTGATTGGGCTGGTAATGTTAATGACTAGAAGAGTACCTCCGATGGTGCATTATTTTTGGGTAAGAAATTGGTTTCATGGGCAAGTAAGAAATAAGATTCAATTTCCCTATCTACTATTGAAGCTGAATACATTGCTTTTGCTAGTAATTGCACTTAGGTAGTTTGGATGAAACAAATGTTAAAGGATATCAAAGTTATCTATGATGAGCCTAGTATTATATATTGTGACAATTCCAGTGCTATTAATATGTCAAAGAACCCAGTGCAGTATTCAAAGACTAAACATGTTTCAATCAAGTATCATTTCTTGAGAGAAAAAGTCAATGAAGAGGAATTGAAGCTAGAGTATGTGTCTACAAAGGAACAATTTGCTGATATTTTCACAAAGCCTTTGCCTATAGATACATTTGTCTATTTGAGAGACAAGTTAGGGGTATCTATCACTCCTGATGGGAACTACTTTAGTTGAGTTGCATCAATCTAGTGGACTTCACAGTCTTATCTTTTTGTTTGGATTGATGAGTTTATGATGTTTGTCTGATGGAGTAGTCTGTTTGTGCTTCAATTGAGCTAGTTATAATCACGATTTATTTATTCTAAGGGGGAGAGTAAGTTTGGTTTTCTATTTTCAAAACATTTGCAATTGATGTCAAAGCGAGAGACAAAGCATGTGAAAAAATGTATTATCTACTATTGGTAAGTCTGGTCTTAGGGGGAGCTTGTTGGAGATGTTTTCTTTCTTTGCATTGACTATTTTTCACATCCATATGTTGCCATCAATGCCAAAGGGCAAGATTGTTGGACATTGTTGCTGCTAGGATATGTTGTTGTCATTGATGTCAACATATTCTTGTGATTTATTGCTCTGGTGGTTGCAGATTGGTTTGTTGGGATCATGGTTTGGTATATGGAGTATTCCTAGTATCATTATATCTTTCTGTATTGGTTTCAGTGATCTCGAAGCTTAATTGATCATATCATATGATTTAGTTTCCAATTTGATTTTTCTAATAAGTACTTTGTAGAGTTTGGTATATCCTCTGGTATATTCTAGTGTGATCAGATCTTGTGCTACAATTTTGGGAGAATATTTTGGATGTTCATGTATCTATATTTCAAATGGTTCATGATTTGGTTCTTCACAAGTTATCTTTCTAGTCCGATTTGTTACTGTTTGAGTGTTCTTAAGTTTCAGGTGTTGATCGATGAAGATTTGATAAGTGGTGTTGGTGTAGCTATTGTAGATGGTTCTAATGTTCTTGTTGGTGTTTCTCGAACATATTCTATTTGTTTTGGTGGTCTGCATTGATTCTTGTGCGTGTTCTTGGTGATTTTGTTGATCCAATGATATTCTTCATGTTATACAGTATTCTTGGTGGTGTAGCATATTGTGGTTGATCTTAGCGAGATTTTTGATGGTTATGCATGTTTGGAGATTTGGTTTAGGTCCATGCTATGTCATATATATCATTATATTGGTCTGGTGGTTGATCTTTGTATCATGTGATATAATTTTATAATTGGGAGATGAGGGTTTAGCCAACCTTATTGCCAAGGTTGATGATCGATAGATATAGATGATTTATTCATGTAATTTGTGTGTTGATGCAGTGTCTTCATTATCAGATAATGGTATAGGTGCGAACAAGGGAATACATCCTTCAACATTATGATTGAGTAGAGATTGAAGTGTTGCAAAGAAAATAAATATGCTTAAGTGGAACTCTCATTAGGCATTTACAGATTCTATTCTTTCAGTTCATTTGATTATGGATTGTTGTCTGAATATTTTTTAAGTCAGTGAGACTTCTTTGAAAGGTATTGGACCTTCCTTGAGGGTTGTAGCCTTCTGGGTTATTATATCTTGAGTAGTGAGCTCTCGGAAGTGAGTTTGAATGCATGTGCATTCCCCACTATAATATTTACACATACTACTACAGAGTATCATATTATTGTGGGTAGGTTCCCACCATGGTTTTTCCCTTCACCGAGTTATTCATATCAAAATCTTGGTGTTGTGTGTTTAGCTATCAATTTTCTTATCTTTGTTGTTATTGCAGTTTATCAAATTTGGATTTGAGGTTAAGTTTGATAATCTAGTGAAAACTGATTCACCCCCTCTTATTTTTATTGTCAATAGACCCTTTAAAAGACATGGATTCCCATAGATAATTTCTAGTTTTGGATTCATATCAATGCATTCTAGAAGAAAAAATCCATTTTATAGAGTGCAAATACGTACCTTTTATGGGCAAGCCTTCCTCCACCATTCTATATCTCTGTCTCATTTCCATTATCCCCACACCATTTAACTATCAAGGCTAGCTCCTTCAAATGATTAAATACCAACGCCATTATCTCTAGTGGGATAACAAAGAGTTTACTACTAGGACTTTTTTTCTTCCATATTCCTTTCCTTACATTTTGCATTCTTTGCATCCAACTCACCCTACTTTCTTCCTTCTCAAAAATCCTACTTGGTTCATTTGAGAACACAGATATCTTCCCATAACTAGGGCATTTTTTCCTTACTCAGGGATACCCAAAGGGTTTACCTTTATTCCTATGGTTTTCTCGGACTTGAACATTTTGATTTTTTGAGGGTATCTCAAAATTATGTTTCCTTTTCTCTTCCATTTTACCAATCAATATTTTGTTTACACCCATAGCCATAATATTTCTCTTCCCATGATGGTACAACAATACTTCCCTACCATCTCTTTGTTCCTTTCAACCTTTTGACCTTTGTTTCCTGTGTAGGTCTAATTTCTTGAAAACCCTATTATGTGAAAACCCTATTATGTGTTTTTAACCATTGAAACCCCGAGTTGGGTATGTGTTGGATCATGACCTGGGTAGAAAAGTAGTGATATTGTGACTAAAGTCTTGATTGAAAAACATCTATAACTTTCAAACAATATCATATTTTTTGAATCCAAAACATGCATCATATTCTATGCTTCGTATACTATAGGATTTAAAAAAATTGAATTTCATAAAGTTTTGACCAAGTTATGGTGGTCAAACATACAAGTTTTTTATATTTTTAAAAAGCTATAGTTAAAAAAAATCATAATTAAATATTGTCTAAGAATGATACAAAAAAGTAGGTGTCACATCCAGACATGAGTCTTCTAATTATATCTAAAATCTTACAAAAAAAATATTATTATTTTATTGTAGTTAGGGTGGTCAGACAAACACCTACTTCTTATCTTTTCCTGAAATTTTAGTAGTATTGCATTGAATTTTTTTTTGTCAAATAGATTTATTTATTTTTAGAAAACAATTAGTAGCTTAGAAACTGTTAGACAATTCAAATAACCAGAAGACAACTGAGAGGGGGGTGAATTAGTTGTCTCAAATTACCAGAACCCAAAATATTAATACCGGAATACTAGTTAAACCAATTAAGCATAAACAATAATCATAGAATAAAAACCATCCACATGACACCAAGATTTATACGTGGAAAACCCGGTAAAGGAAAAAACCACGGTGGGAAGCCTACCCACAGTCAGATAATACTTTTGTAGTAAGTATGTGAATTACAATTGAGGGGCCTACACTTGCAGGAAGGCCAACAACCTAGAGTGCATTGATCATCACAAAAGGAGCCTCATTGACTACATAAAATCTAGACTACAATCTGGAGGAGTGTTGAACTGCAAAAGATAGCATCTCCTATGCCTGAGTACAGTTCTGGTTAAGCTCAATACTGGAGGACTAAATCCTCTTACATAAACCCAATTCAATCTCCAATGATCGACCAAATCTTCTACCTGAATGATATTAGATTATTCGCACATTACATTCCTTGATCATGACCTGTAACATAATCATGATGATCTACAATGAGATCTTACATCTATATATAAAAACCCTCGACCATAAACAATTAGGTCATGCACCAGATAATCAACCAATTACATAATTACAAACCTTGTTAGTCTTAGACCAAAAAAATAATATCCAGCACATAAGACATCTCGAAAACACATCGAGAGGTCCAATCCACACGTTACAGTAAAGTTGGCCCATAACCTAGATCAACCGAGACCCAGTATAGGTCCACATGCTACAACAATGATCTCCATCCACCAAGTCTCAAACATGATCACCAATAGCATCCTGAAACTCCACCAGAAGCTACATCAACACCACTTATGCAATTCATCAAAGATCTTTATCAAAAGCTCTGTCGGTGAAACCCTCGCCGGAACCAGAAACTAAGATTCTAAGCAAGTAGGATAGCATCCAATCACCAAACCAAAACCAACTTATCAAATATGAGCATGAGTATCATGGACAAGCCAATTCCATAACCAAATCATACTAGAGCCTACCAGATCATGTTGGATCCAAATCGACCAGAAACCACTCAACCTATTGGGACGAGAAGGGTGCCGATAAAGCATCCAAACAACTAGTGTTGGCATCAATGACAAAACATCAATGCAACACATAATCAATTCCACCAAATGGCCAACAATCTATTAGGATAACCGGTGAACAACTAAGAGGGGGGGGGGTGAATTAATTGTTAACAGATTATAACTTTTAATCCACTTAATAACCTTTAACTTGATTAAGTATTGGTAAAGCAAAAACATATACTAGTAAACAATACAACTTAACAATTAAATAGATAATCAATGTAAATCAACCATACCACATAACACCATGATTTGTACGTGGAAAGATTGGAAAAGGTAAAACCATGGTGGGAAGCCTACCCACAGTCAGATGATACTTCTGCAAAAAGTATGTGATACAATGAGGGGCCTACACATGCAGGAAGGCACACTTCCTAGAGTGTGATTCTCATTACAAAAGAGTCTCATTGACTACAGAGAGGCTACAACCATCTCAGGATAAATGGATAATAATCCAATAGAGTGAACTACAAGAAATAGCATCTACCATGCCTGATTATAGTCCCGATTAAGCTCAATACCAGAGGCCCTTGACCTCTTCCTTAATCCCAATTCGATCAGCTTTGATTGACCAAATCTCCTTTGCATATGATATTTCATTTCAAGACCATGAACACTTATTCCATTTCCATGTCATGCCACGATCTACAATGAGATCTTACATCATTTTATACAAACCCTAAGGCATAAACCAATTAGGTCGGCCACCTAAAATATATTACAATAAGATCATTACATAAATCCATATTACAATGATATGCCATGTTGGCTTAAGATCAAAACAATAATAAAAAATCCATAAAACATCCCGAAACATCCCAGTAATGTGTAGAGTACATGTTACCATGATACAGGTCCATAACCTAGATAGGTACCCAACCTATTCTGGGTTCACCATGCCAAAGGAATGACTTCAAGCAGTTGAAACATAATCAAAGAAAATCTTCAACATACTAAAATCCATGTAGAAGCTGCACCAACACCAATTATGCATCCTGTCAAGATTCCTCAGTAACACTTGATCTTCTACCGATAACCAAAACCTATCTATCGGTAACCAACCATAACAGCTAGTGTTGACATCAATGATAAAACATTAATGCAACACATAATCAATTCATCTAATAATGCGAACAATCTCCCCCTTTGGCATTGATGGCAACACTAGATGTGAAAAACATCTAAGTACCAAAAAATGCCAAACAAGTCTCCCCCTGTGGAAGACAACCAACAATCTCTTGAATATCAATAACTCTTCCCCTAATTTATACAACTCCTTTTCTCATTTTTCACATCAATATCTCTCCCCCTTTGACATCAATGCCAAAAATCTAACAAAAATATCAAAGAAAGAATATAAACCTTTGTATTTCAAAGCTGACTACTCCCGCTGAGTAGTAGCAACACTCATCAGTGTCAGAATGAATAATATCTCTGATAATGCATGCTAGACTGATGACAAACTACATCAATCAAGTCTCTGCCAGAGGGGCAGAAACCCCTAACCTATCTCTCAAATACTCAAATGATTCCTTAGACAGCGGTTTAGTGAATATTTTGGCAATCTGTTCTTTAGTGTTCACATTAACCAATTTGACTTCCTTTCCTTCTACCTTGTCCTTCAAAAAGTTATACTTTATTGATATATGCTTAGTCTTAGAGTGAAATATCGGATTCTTAGAAATGTCAATAGCTGCAGAGTTATCACAATAGATAACTACCGATTCACTACAGTTTACCCTGATATCCTTCAACATTTGCTTCATCCACATGACTTGAGTGCAATTAGTTGTTGCTCCAACATACTCAGCTTCTATAGTAGATGAAGAAATGCATGATTGTTTTTTGTTGAACCATGAAACCAATTTCTTTCCAAGAAAGAAAGCTCCACCAGAAGTGCTCTTCCTATTATCAGTATCTCTTGCCCAATCCGAGTCAGTATATGCACATAAAGTGAAATCATAATTTTGAGAATACCATAAACCATATTTTGTTGTTCCTTGCAAATACCGGAATATCCTCTTTACTGCACATTCATGATTTTCTTTAGGATTACTTTGATATCTTGAAACAATACTTACTGCATTCATAATATCCGATCTCGTCTGATTTAAATATAACAAACCACCAATTATAGACTTATACCTTGTCGGATTTACCGGTGTAGAAGTATCCTTGATAGATAATTTCTCACTTGTCACCATAGGAGTACTTACCAGTTTGGAATTATCCATACCAAAATTCTTCAACAATTCCCTCAGATACTTAGTTTGATAGATAAAAATGCCTTTGTCAGTTTGAGTAATCTACAAACCTAAGAAAAATTTCAACTCACCAATCATGAACATTTCAAATTCATTCTTCATATTGTTATCAAATTCCATGCACAATTTATCTTCTCCTCCAAAAATGATATCATCAATAAATACTTCAATAATCAAATTATCATTATCAGTGATCTTATAATATAGGTTACTATCAGCACTACCTTTAGTAAAACCAAGCTTCAAAAGATGTTTATCCAATCTTGCATACCAAGCTCTAGGAGCTCTGTTCAATCCATATAAATCTTTCTTCAATCTACAAACCATATCTTTATCATCTGTCAGTGAAAATCCATCAGGTTTCTCAATGTATACTTCTTCTTCAAGTTCACCATTCAAAAATGCACATTTAACATCCATTTGATAAACCTTATAGTTCTTATAAGCTGCATAGGCACAAAATAATCTAACAGCTTCAATTCTAGCTACAAGTGCAAATGTCTCACCATAATCAATTCCTTCCATTTGAGAATATCCTTTACAAATCAATCTAGCCTTGTTTCTTACAACTTGACCATCCTAATTCAATTTATTCCTAAAAACCCATTTAGTTTCAATAACATTCTTATTTTTAGGCCGGGGAACTAAAGACCAAGTCTCATTCTTCTCTATCTGATCTAATTCATCTTCCATAGCCTTTAGCCAATGTTCATCCTTAAAAGCTTCAATAATAGATGCCAGTTCAACTTGAGAAATAAGACATACCTCTTCATTTGCCAGTCTTCTTCTTGTCATAACTCCCTTGTTCCTATCTCCAATGATTTGATCTTTAGAATGATTTAGTCTTACATACCTTGGTGTCTTCTGAACTTCAGGTTCACTGCTTTGATCATCAATCATAGTTGAATTCTCTAATTGTGCCAGTGTAACTGTCTTAGTTTCCTGTACTAGTTGAGGTATTGTTGTTTCAATTATGATCATTTCCACTATTAGTTCCCTGTCATATGATATAGAATTATTTTTGTACTACTCATCCACTTTCACATTAGTACTCTCCACAATTTTCTGCAATCTTTTGTTATAACATCTATATGTTTTGCTTTGAATTGAATAACCAAGAAATATTTCTTCATCACATCTAGGATCAAAATTTCCAATTGAATCATCTCTTTTGATATATCATTTACTTCCAAAAATTCTGAAATACTTAACAGTAGGTGTATGTCCAAACCATAATTCATAAGGGGTCTTACCGGTTTCACCTTTGGTGTGAATTTTGTTGAATGGGTAGATTGTTGTACTCACTGCTTCTCTCCAGTAGATATTAGGCAATTTAGCTTCCATAATCATAGATCTTGCTACATCCAAAATGGTTTTGTTCTTTCTTTCCACTACTCCATTCTGCTGAGGAGTCTGAGGTGTAGATAATTGTCTCCTGATTCCATTTGTCTCACAATCATTGTTAAATTCATGAGAAGTGAACTCACTGCCATGATCTGATCTTAGACATTTGATTTTAATCCAGTTTCTATTTCAACCTTTTCTCTAAAGATCTTGAATTTATCAAAATCTTCAGACTTCTCCTTAAGAAAAGTCACCCACATCTTCCTAGAATAGTCATGAATAATCAGCATGAAATACTTGTCACCTTGAAAGCTTCTAGTCCTTGCCGGACCACATAAGTCAGTCTGAATCAAATCAAGTACATCATTAGACTTATCATGTATACTCTTAAAAGAACTTCTAACTTGCTTTCCCAATTGACATTCCTTACATACCAGATTATGAGGCTTCATAATCTTAGGTATATCTTTAACTACCTTAGTTGAACCGATCTTAACAATATAATCAAAATTAACATGACACAACCTCTTATGCCATAACCAGCTCTCATCAATATGAGCAATCAAACATGTCTTATTACTAGTGTTCAAGTGAAAGATATTACCTCCAGTCTGAATACCGGTTGCAATCTCCAAACCAGTCTTGTTAATGATTTTGCATTTTCTATCTTTAAATTGAAGTTGGAAACCCTTGTCCACCAATTGACCAACACTCAAAAGATTATGCTTTAAACCTTATGTACATAATAGACATTATCAGTGTTATGCTTACTGTCATGCTCTGTAAAGTGTACCTGTACTTGCAAATACAATGCACTCAATAAATCATTACAAGCATGGTTAGAAGATTTAAATCAAAGGAAGACAAAACCATAGCTAATCAACTTATTGCCTCCTAGTAAATGCAAGTATGAAAAATGCTCTCAGATTTGATTATGCATATTCTAGTGACTTGACTACACCTAGATGGAGGATTTGAAAGATGAAAATGCATGATCTAGCAAGAATAGCATGATTAAGCTATATGAGTTCATGATTGATCTAGAAAATAAGCTAAGATTAAGATGTAGTTAAGCTAAGATTTAATCTAAAATTGAGCATGATAACATTGCTAAAACTGATAAACTATAAGCTAGATGCCTATAATAACAATGCATAAGATGAGAATGAGATGAGATCAAATGATATGCAAGAATGATATGAAATTGGTACATGAAATTGGGACCCTTTGTGCTCCAAGATGAGGTCTATTTATAGGATTTTCCAAGGCTAGGGGTGATGTGGCAAGAATCAACAGTCAAGATTGATCTGAAGATATCAATGGTTAAATTGGAGGAGGATGGCAAAGGGGGTTGGATTAAAGGGAACATCTGTCATCTCTATGGTGACAAGTTTCAATAGGCTTCTAGAAGGAGTAGGATGAAAGGGAACACTTAGTGACAAGTGTCACAAGGTTCTAGAAGATGTTGGATGAAAGGGGACATGGTGGTAGGTAGAATGGGTTAGGTTTAGGAATGGTTAGGTTTAGGAGTGGTAGAAGTTAGGAGAATTTGAATTTAAAAATTCAAATAATATGAAAAGGATAATTAATCTCAACAACTCATGAATTTGATTTGTTTTAATTAATTAGGGATTTAGAAGAAATGAATTTGGTGGAGGGAATTAATTAATTTGAATTAATTAATTAAAGGGATGAAATGAACCTATTTAATAACTCCTTAGATTTATTAATAAGTAGATGAAAAGGAAATTTAATCAAATTGCTTAGTGAATTCAATTAAATTGGGGAGGAGGATTAATTAAATAATTGCTTATTTAATTAATTATCTTCAGAGCATTTTTGGGTGTATACATTTTGCCCCTCTTTGAAGCTAGGTGTGATGACACGTTGATTCAAAGAATAATCTCATTTTGATGCTGATAGTGGTTTGATAGGATGCCCCAACTCTTGATTGCTAAATTCCAGTATGATGATGCCCCCTTAGGAGATCAATTGAGATAACTGATCTTTGGAGTTTTTGCGAGATTGATAGCCTGATAGATTTGATTTGATTTCTGCAACTGTGTTTGATGAAAGTGTGAGTTCTTCGATTAGCTTGATTGCTTAGATTGAGAAGATTGAAAAATCTTGATTGATTAGATTTAGTCTGGTTTCCAGAAGGATTCATCCTGTATAAGACATGATCAGAATGTCTGGTTTTAGGAAGGATACATCTTGTATAAGACATGAATCAGAATACATCCTGTATAAGACATGATTCAAAATTGATTAGGTTTGATTGATTGTTTTTATTTGATAAGGTTGATAGATAAAGAACTGACAGTTTGTTGATAGCAAGATGCAGAAATATTTGGATATGCTGATTGTTGATTCTGTTGAGAGAGATAGCATAAGATTTTTTTGCTGGGTCGATAATATCATGAGAGATATGAGTCATCATTCTGATTGTGTATACACTTATGATGATACTTTGATGATTCCTGTGACAGATTTAGCCTTGGATAAAAGGAGCTTGTAGGATCTCATGCAAGGATGAAATGCAAGCTAAAATGCAAATGAAATGCAAACTATGACTAGACCAGTCACTAGATTATTTTGCGTTTTTGTCATCATTGATCTTTTTGAAATATGGGAAGTGAGTGCAAACATCGATGGTATAATTAAACCATGATGACCTGAGCACTTTTCTCCTGGATTTTGATATAGCAAGTTAACACAAGCATCTAGGTATAATTGAACCGAGATGACCTGAGTGTTGTTTGTGTAAAAAAGGTAGTATTAATCATTTCAATATGCAAATCAGAAATGTCTTCAATGATACTTTGATGATCATGTCTTGAGACAAATTTGCACATATTAATGATTAATTTTCAAACAACAGACAAGAAAAATATCATGTTTCTTCCTTGTTCCTCTAGTCAATGACATCCTGGAGTCACTCAGAAATCATGATAGCGAAAATCAATATAGAAAAGTTGAACAATCATTATCCAAAAGATATTATACACTGAAAGTGTGTGATGTGCTTTGATTGATTTTGTGATAGCTTGATAGTTGATAGTTTGATCTCATGTTCAATGTTGGATGTGTCTCAGTTTTCTCTTGATAAGAGTTGTCTAACTGTTTATTCTACCTATTTGATTAAGCTCAAAATTGATCAATAGTTTTTGCCCCCAGCTAGGTGTAGGATTTTGCCCCAAGCCTAGAAATAGAGTTGTTACAATATATCCAATGATCCAAACCATGGAAAGAAGCCACCTAAGATGTCTACGTATGTATAAAGGCTTATGATGCATATGGTTAGCGCTGATGGAAGCATGAATGCAAGCAGAACGAATGCATGAACTAATAGATGAAAGAGCTAGCGGACAGATAGCGCATGTTTGCCAGGTTTTCACCATCTGTTTTTATTGCACTTTTTCTGATATTTGATTTTTTTTCTTCTTTTTCACTTTTTAGGATTTTTCTGATTTTTCCCTTTTTTTGATTTTTTGATTTTTTTACTGTTTTTGATTTTTCTGATTTTTCAGTGTTTTTGATTTTTCTGATTTTTCACTGTTTTTGATTTTTCTAATTTTTCAGTGTTTTTGATTTTTCTGCTTTTTCAGACATCAAAATTTTTCAGATGCATGCTATTGATAGATTCTTCAAGTTGATCTTCGTCCTATGTTGATAGCTGATATGCTCCTGATCCAAATACTGTTGTGACCACAAATGGACCTAACCAGTTTGGTTCAAATTTTCCTTTCTTTTCTCAATCTGCCTGGTTGCGTGGATTTTCTTTTAGCACTAGTTCTCCCATTTGAAAGATTCTTGGTTTAACCTTATGATTATAGCTCCGACACATTCTTTGTTGATATACCTTTAGATGATCAAAGGCATTCTGTCTACATTCATGGATTAGTTCTAACTCTTATAGTCTAGATACTCTTTGTTCTTCATCTGGGATGGGATCTTTTAGTGATACACATAGAGAGGGTATCTCTACTTCAGTTGGCAATATGGCTTCTGATCCATATACAAGAGAGAAAGGTGTGGCACATGTCGGTGTACGGATACTAGTGCGGTAGGCCCATAGGGCAGGGTTCAGTTGAATATGCCAATCTTTCCCAGCATCATTCACTATCTTTTTAAGAATTTTCAGAATAGTTTTGTTAGATGCTTCTGCCTGCCCATTTCCCTGTGGATAATATGGTGTGGAGAATTTGTGTTGGATTTTGAACTTCTCACATAGCTTTTGTACATCTTGATTCTTGAATGGTCACCCATTATTAGTGATAATGGTCATTGGTATTCCATAGTGACAGATGATATAGTTCAAGATAAATGCAGCAATTTGTTTTCCTGTGATGTTGATGAGATGTACAACTTCAATCCATTTTGTGAAATATTCTGTAGCTACAAGGATGAATTTGTGTCCACTAAATGAGGAAAGATTTATCTTTCCTACTAGATCAAGTCCCCATTGACAAAAAGGCCAAGATGTTGCTAAAGCATGTAGTTCTTGTGCTAGTGCATGGATCAAGTTCCCATGGATTTGACATTGTTTGCATGTTCTTGCTATTTTAAGAGAATCTCGTTCCATAGTCAGCCAATAATAGCCCAAGTGTATGAGTTTTTTTGAAAGGTTAAGACCACTTGAATGAGCGCCACAAATACCGTTATGGACTTCATGTAAAGACTTCTCAGATTCTTCTTGTTTGAGACATCATAAGAGAGTACCGTCTAGACCTCGTTTATACAGGGTATCTGCGATGAGAGTAAAATGAGAGGATTGGCGAATAAAGTTTCTCTTTTGGTTTTTTGATAAGTTGGGAGGTAAGATATCATCTTTCAAGTATGTGTAAGTTTGGCCATAGCTGGAGGAATCATGTCCAATAAGTTGACATATGGTTCAGGAAACAAAACAATAAAAGACGGGATGAATCAACTCTTCAACCAGGAATTCATAACGCTATTGATTTTCTTGTGTCTGCAATAGAGAAGCAAGTGTAGCCATCACATCTGCTACTTTGTTGTCATTTCTAGGGATCTACTCAAAAGTTATTTCTACAAAGTACTTCTTGAAATCATCTACCATCTTTTTATAAGGCATGAGTTTGTCAGCTTTTGTTTGATAGTCATCATTGATTTGATTAATGACAAGCTGAGAGTCTCCAAAGACCTGAAGTTGTTTAATGTTCATTCTACAACCATTTTGATACCTGTTACCAATGCTTCATACTCTGCTATATTGTTTGTGAACGGAAAGCTTAATTTGTATGCTTTTGGGATTGTATGCCCTTATGGTGAGATAAATAGAATTCCTGCTCTTGATCCGTGTTGTGTATATGAACCATCAAAGTATAGTTACCATACTTTTGTTGTAACTGTTAAGATATCAGCATCAGGAAATTCAATTTGCAGAGGATGATTATCTTGAAGTGGTATCTCTGCTAGTTGATCAGTGATGACTTGTCCCTTGATAGATTTTATGTCAACATATTTGATATCAAACTCACTTAGAATCATGATCCATTTTGCTAGTCATCCTGTCAATGTGGCTTTGCTGAGCAAATACTTCAGAGGATCAATTTTAGCTATCAACTTGATGGAGTGAGATAGTAGATAGTGTCGTAGTTTTTGAGAAGCAAAAACTACTACCAAGCATGCCTTTTTTGTTGCTGAATAGTTTACCTCATATCCGACTAGTATTCTACTGATGTAGTATATGGCTTGTTCTTTTCCTTCCTTATCCTCTTGTGTGAGCAAAACTCCTAATGATGCTTCGATAGTTGATACATAGAGTAATAATGGTTTTCCTGGAATTGGTGACATTAGAATAGGTGGTTGCATGAGATATGCCTTGATCTTGTTGAATGCTTCTTCACATTGATGGTCCCATTTGAAATTAACATGTTTGTGCAATAGGTGAGTAAATGGTTGACATTTATCTTCTAGTTGAGCCACAAATCTTTTGATTGACTGGAGTATTCCTTGCAGTGATCTTAGTTGACTGATATTCTTGGGAGATGCCATTTCCATGATTTCTTTTACCTTAGCTGGATCTACTTCGATTCCTCTTGTTGAAACAATGTATCCCAATAGCTTTCCTGAAGTAACACCAAAGGCACATTTCTTAGGGTTTAGCCTTAGCTTGTATTGTTCTAGCCTGTCAAAGATCTTTTCTAGTATCTCTATATGTTCTTCTCTATTGTATGATTTAGCTAATATGTCATCCACATAGTCTTCCATGAGTGTATGCATCATGTCATGAAATATAGTTGTCATAGCTCTTTGATATGTAGCACCTGCATTCTTTAATCCAAAAGGCATGACGTTCTAGCAGAAAGTACCCCATGGGCACGTAAAAACTGTCTTTTCTTGATCTTTGGGTGCTATTTTGATCTGATTGTATCCAGAGAAACCATCCATTAGAGAAAACATGGAGTGTCCAACAGTTAAATCTACAATGATGTCGATGTTAGGAAAAGGAAAGTCATCCTTTGGACATGTGTTATTAAGATCTCTGAAGTCTATGCATATTCTGATGCTTTTATCTAGTTTTGAAATAGGAACAATATTGGATACCCATTGAGGATATGCTATAGGTCTAATGAATCTGACATCCAGTAATTTCTTTAGTTTTGCTTTGACTAGGAGAGCGATATGCAGATGCATTTTCCTTAACTTTTGTTTAACTGGTTTGGCTTCTGGGCTAACATTTAAGTGATGCATAATAAGCTCTAGATCTAACTCTGGCATGTCTGCATATGACCAGGCAAAATTGATTTGCCGTCGTTTGAAGAATTCCACATATTGTTGCATTTCTACTGTTGATAAAGATGTTGCTAGATGAAGAATCTTTGGTTGCTCTGTTGTACCAATGTTAACTGCCTCTGTTGGTTTGATGAAAATGGATGATCTTTCTTGATAGTGCTCAGGTAAAGTGTCAAATCTCCCATCTTCCAGCACCTCAAGGAGGTTTTCACCATTAGATGCGTCCTTTGTTTTTACTTTTTTTTGGTCTAATGTTGCCAAGAAATGGTTTTCAGCATTAGACCTGATATTGTTTTCTTTATTTTCACTTTTGCAACTAGGAGATTTGGCACCCACTTGACTGGAAGATGTGTTGCTGAAATTCCTAGTGAGAGTTGTTACAGGTTCGATTGCGTTAAGATATACAAATATAGAATGGTCATTTGGAAAGGTATCAATGGCAGTATGTCCTTCATTTTCCCAATCAATAAGCTTGAGGTGGATTAGAGGTAATGGATCTTCATGTTGGGATGTTTCAAGGGTTTCGAGGGTCATGATGGATGTATCAAAGTTTTCAATATGTGTGTCGATGTCTAGAATGGTACTCTCATCAGAATGACCTCGCGTAAGAAGTTCCTGATCATCCTCAGTTAAGTCCAAGTTAGCCAAATGTGATTCTAATTCAAGTGAACTAGTTCCTGACGTTTGTCCTGCATACGTGTGAACTATATTGACTTCTATATCTCCTTCAAGGCATTTTTCTTCAGCTGATTCTTCAGAGTGATAGGAATCCCATTCCCATTCATTAGAATCTGTATCACTTGCAGCTTGTAGTCTACAAATTTGGTCATATAGCATTTCTTCTGCTTTTCTAGCTATACTTTTCCTTCTTTCATATTTAACTTCTTTAGGAATGAGATTGAGTTTTGTCAACTTTTCTATGAGTTCTCCTGAACTTATATTAGCTTCTTTCTTGTTTTGATTGATATTTAATGCTGCTTGAGAGATGTTTTTAGTTTGTTTCTCTTGTTGATTTGAAGCTTGCTTCTTTTGCCATTTTGTGTTTGCTTGTGCTTGTTGCTTAACTGATTTTTCTTCCCTTTCAATTGCCAGTTGTTCTTGTCTATTTTCATATTCCTCTTGTTGTTGACTAAAAGACGTGTCTTCTGGTATAGTGACTTGTCCATACCCTAAGCCTACTTTGTATGTAGTCTACTGAGTATGAGGCTGAATAGATTCTGAGATACCTTCCTTTCTTTTTCCTATAGGGTCTGTCCCAGTGTATCCCATCCTTCGAAGAATGTTGAATCCTTTTCCATATTTTTCCATAGGTATTCTGACATTGTTGACCTTTTGTTGAACTTCTTCATCTTTGTATAACCATTGCAATACATCTTTGTCTTCTATTTCCTCTGACAAGGTTCCAGCACTAATGAATGCTCCATCAAATATCAGAAGATGTTTCACAGTTGGTTGTTGTTTAGAGCTTGATGGTTTTCCCAAGGATTTAGAAGAAAGTGGTAATTGTGATATTGAGTATTCTCCATTCCCTTGATCTCTTAGCTGCATTTGTTTTACCATACTTGATAGAATATAGGTGAATGACTTTTCCTTGGATTGTGTGCTCAAAGATGTTACCTCCCTGTTATGTGGAACAATTACTTCTTGACCCATTTTTAGATTTCTGCAATATTGGAATGGATTTGCATCTGTAGATATTGTGATTTCTTGTCCTTCATAGGGAAATTTTACACATTGATGATAGGTTGATGGGACAGCTTGCAAGTCATGTATCCATGGTCTCCCTAGGAGCACATTATATGATAGGTCCAAGTCTAGAACTTGGCATGCTGTGTCTTTTTGTAGAGGTCCCACTCTGATTGGTAGTATCACAATTCCCTTGGAGGAACGTTCTTCTTCATCATAGGCTTTTATAGTGATCCTTTTCCGTACATCCACTGCATCTTCTGAATATCCTAAGGCACGAACAAGACTCAATGAGCAAATATTTAGGCCAGCTCCACCATCTATTAGAACATGCTTGACTCATGTTTTGTGAATAAGGACTTCAATATGTAAGGGAGCATTGTGAGGGTGTTGCAAGGACATGTCGTCTTCGTCAGTGAATGATAAGAAATAAGGGGTTGTGAGGTGTCCCACCATAGTTTTGAATTGATCAATATCAAGATCTTTGGATATGGTTGTATCTACTAATGCTTGTTCAAGAATCTCCGTGTGTGCAGGTGAAAGTTTTAAAAGTTCCAAGATTAATATTTGGGTAGGTGTTTTCTGCAATTGTTCCACTAGATTATATGTTTTGTTGTAGTAGACGATGTGTTTGTTGTAGGACCTGACAAAACAACTTTGGCATTGCTTCTTGTGATAGGCTGAGTGTGTTCTTGATTTTTTTTTTCTTTAACTACAATCACATTCACCACATTGTCATATGTATGCACGCAGTTTTCATTTGCTTTACCCTTACCATTGTTTGTTGTTGATGAATCACCTTTCTCATAGTTTGGAAGTGGAGTTTTAAAGGCAGTATGAGATTCATTTGTTGTATGTCCATCCACAGTTATTACACCATTATAAATTAAGTCTTGTATTACATGTTTCAACTTTTGACAATTATATGTGAGATGTCCTTTGTTTTGATGGAAATTGCAATACTAATTATCGTTCCACCAATGTGGTTTGATTTCAAGTTCGTAGTTCCTTTCTTCTGGTAAAGTGATCAATTTGTTTGCGAGAAGTGTCTTTAGTGCTGATCTAAGGGGTTCACCAATGTTTGTGAATTGTCTTCGAAAGAAATTTTTGATAGTTGGTCTTTGTTGATTGTTGTTTTGTTGTGCTGCTGCTGAGTGAGTAGATAAATTGAAAATTGGTTGTTTTGGTTTCACATTATTGTTATCTACTATTCCATCGTTGACGACATTTTGATTTCTATTCCAAAACTTTGGTTTATCATTGTGATTGTTGTTATTATTATTGTTAGGTGGATGGAATCCTTCTTTGTATATTTTCAACTCACCTTTCTTTATCATAGCTTCCTCCATTCTAATTCCATTATCAACCATTTTTCCAAAGTTTTGATTTCCTTGCATTTTTAAGTAATAGCTCATTTGATCATTTAAGTTGTCAATGAATATGTCCATTTTTTCATACTCTGGCAATGTATGAGGATACCGCGATGCTAGGCATCTCCATTGTTGTAAGAATGTCATGAAGGGTGCTCCAATCTTTTGTTTAGTGTTACATAGGTCTAGCATGGTTACTTCATGTTGTATGTTATAGGAGTATTATGAAACAAACTTATCCACCAACTCTAAAAATGATCTGATTACAGGTGTAAGTTTGGAGAACCATTCCATAGCTAATCCAGTTAAGCTTTTTGGAAATAGTCTCATTAAGTAGGTATCCTCATGTGTGAACTCCATACTCATTGTGCAAAATTCTTGTATATGATCTTGAGGGTCAGTGCTTCCATCATATTTTTCGTATCTCGAGGTTTCAAAACCTATAGGAAATGGTATCATGTTTAGACTTATGTCGAAAGGATAAGGACAAATTTCTTGAAGTGAGTATCGTCTAACATTTCCTCTTTGCATCTCTTGGATTTGTGTTTGCATTGCTTGCAGTTGTTGTGTGAGAGTCATGATAGGATTATCAACATGATTTGTTCTTGTATGACGATAATTTTGCATTCTAGGAAGATTGGGATCTCTTCTTGTTTCATATCTAGCTCGTCTTGTACCCTCATTGAATTGAATGTTATTCAGGATTTCCACTTCATCTCTTCTAGGTATGTCAGTTTCTTCATTAGTCCTGGTGGTATTGGGAATTGATGTGTCATTCATGCGGAGACCAAAGATGTCCTCATATTGTTCGTTATTAAGAGGAGGGTCACTTTTCTTTTGTATCAATTTATTCACATCAAAATCTTGGGGAAGTGTAGCACCAGATTTGGCTAGCATTAGAAAGTATTTTTCTTTTTCTTCCTCCAACAATCTCTACATAAATTTGTCGAATTGGGGATCTTTCTTGATGTCTCTGATGTTTTGTTCTGTTATTTCTCCTTCAACTTGTATTTCATCTTAATGTTCCATGGTTTTGTGTTCTTTAATTGTTTCCAATGTTTCGATTTCTATTTCTACGATCCTTCATCTCTGAGCTCTAGTTAGAATGGGCATACACATGTGTTATTTTGCTTAGGATTTGATTGTCCAAAAGGTTGTTTTGTGTAAGTGATCAATAGTCAATTTCAAGGCAAT
Organism: Cryptomeria japonica; assembly: GCF_030272615.1. Taxonomy (NCBI): domain Eukaryota; kingdom Viridiplantae; phylum Streptophyta; class Pinopsida; order Cupressales; family Cupressaceae; genus Cryptomeria; species Cryptomeria japonica. The sequence goes on along the minus strand of NC_081408.1, from coordinate 144,087,516 downwards.
AGAGTGATATGACACTAAAAGAGAATTCAAGTGTTTAATGGTTTGCAAGTTTTTTGATCTTCAGTTTAGGAGTGCAATGGTGATGATTTGATAAGAACCAGGTCCAGTAGGAATGATATATCCTATGATGTGGGACAAGGTTATCCTAATCAAATGTTTCGGTTTCATGATAAAGGATGATTGATCTCGATGAGAAACTATGTTTGAGTGATCAGTTTATCAAAGAGGGTGATAATGTACTTTGAGATGTTTAGATCTTGAACTTGTTGGGGGTGAGCACTTTAAAAATCTTTGAGTGTTTATCTTCTAAAGTCTGATTTTTAAGGATGATAACTTGACCAAGTGAACCAAGTAGACAATCTAAGCACGGATTGACAGATAACAGGTGTTTATGTTTACTGCAAATTGATCAGGCATAAATGATAAATCTGAAACAAGTACGTAGGACACAGCTTTGGACTGATAGCTGTAGAGTTTCATACGACATAAGATTCAACTTAGGATGACACAAGATATAGAGCCATACGACAAAATAGAGTTTTTCATATAAAGAGCAGCAACTCGTATGACTTGGGATTATAGACTATACGACAAAACAGATGACTCGTACGATATAGTATGACAAATGATTTTATGCAAGTTAACTTGTCTAACAGAGATTATGACTTGTGCTACAGAGAATTAAAGCTCATACGACAGGTTGCAGAGAATGGTAAAAAGTATTTGTTTTACTGATTTTGATCTTTGAATTTTGATGATGTTTTGCTGATGTTTTCCAATTTTTAGGTGTCTGATTTTCTCATTTAGGGATGAATACAGCAAACACATGATGTGATAAATGACTCTAATCAAGCTAAACCCTAAGGAAGTTGGCTGAGAATGAAAACCTTTGCTTGCTGACTTAGGTACACACCCAATAGCTAATAAGAATATGGCCGCTAACTCTCATGCAATGGATTCTCAATGCCGTATTATCTGACTCCAAATGCTAATGGGGGCATGATATGGCAAGTATCTTGGGAGAGTTACTATCTCTAGCACAAATATTATCACCCTTTCAGAGGTGAATCGGGCTTCTATTTTAACTGGTATTAGTAAGGGATCTGTTCGGCGCGTCGGGGTATAAACTCAATTAAGAGGTTTCCCAGCCTTGAAAACCAAGGTTTGATATACCTGAAGGTACGGAGGAGAGCTATTCTCGAGCACTCCTATTGCTTTGATTTTCATCAAAAACACATTTATTTTATAGTGGGTTGGATTACTTGGTGTTATTCATTCCCACTTAGGTCATTCCCCTCTCACCGGCCTTAAGGGCTAAGAGTTAATAACTCCTCGGGAGGGCAAGCCTGCTAAAGAGATGCAATAATGAAAGCAAAAGATGAGTCTAGTTTTCTGATCACCTAAGAAAGGTCAGAGCATACTCACCTATCATCAAAGACACACAAGACATGATAGTTCATTTTTTAGCCCAAATTGAAGTGTGCCTAAAAATCTTAAAGAATACACAAAGTTTTTGTTGAATCCTTAGGCAACCTGCAAAATAGATCCATTAGTAGTCATGATTGTGTTTTGAATTTGTCTTTGACAAGCATATCTTTGACAAGCATCCTGTAGAAAAGAGTTAGGCTACAAACATCTCATAGACATAACAAGATTAGCATTAGTGATTCGAACTATGAAATTTTCAAAAAAAAAAAAACTATATGAAATTTTAGCCTAACTTCAAATAGGCATAACTTTCTGCTCGGGACTTGAAATGATGAACCATTTAACTCATTGGAAAGGTCTCCAAGAGTTGTAGATGAGATTTTGAAAGAATATGTACGTTCAAGTGCTAAAAATGACTAGAAGGCCTTCAAAAATGCAAATTACCAACGTATAGACAAATTTGAAAATTCTAATTTGTAGTTTATAAAAAAATCACTCGTACGACATTCTTTTCTAGTTAGTACGACAAAACTTTAGATTTCGCACAGGAATAAAAGCAGACTCATACGACATAAGATTTTGAAGCCAGAAATTTATACGAAACAAAATTAGATACAGTACGACAGTGAAAATCAACTCGTATGACAAAGGAATGAGCTAGAACGAATAAAGAATTTTCAATGTAAAAGCTCGTGCGAGTCAGCATTATACCTAGTATGAGTCAGGATGAAGTGTCATCCTGTGCTAAAAGGTAGTTCGTATGAGTTGGAAAATCAGGTTGTATAAAATTCTGATTCTGATCTGGCAAAGATGAAGTTTGTTGAAACTTGAGAGGCCGAAAATGATTATTTCTGCCCCATGGTGGGCGCCAAAATGTCATGCTTTGTGAAGTGTACCTGTACCTGCAAACACAATGCACTCAATAAATCATTACAAGCATGGTTAGAAGATTTAAATCAGAGGAAGAAAAAACCATAGCTAATCGACTTATTGCCTCCTAGTAAATGCAAGTATGAAAAATGCTCTCAGATTTGATTATGCATATTCCAGTGACTTGACTACACCTAGATGGAGGATTTGAAAGATGAAAATGTATGATCTAGCAAGAATAGCATGATTAAGCTATATGAGTTCATGATTGATCTAGAAAATAAGCTAAGATTAAGATGCAATTAAGCTAAGATTTAAGCTAAAATTGAGCATGATAACATTGCTAAAACTGATAAACTATAAGCTAGATACCTATAATAACAATGCATAAGATGAGAATGAGATGGGATCAAATGATATGCAAGAATGATATGAAATTGGTACATGAAATTGGGACCCTTTGTGCTCCAAGATGAGGTCTATTTATAGGATTTTCCAAGGCTAGGGGTGATGTGGCAAGAATCAACGGTCAAGATTGATCTGAAGATATCAATGGTTAAATTGGAGGAGGATGGCAAAGGGGGTTGGATTAAAGGGAACATCTGTCATCTCTATGGTGACAAGTTTCAATAGGCTTCTAGAAGGAGTAGGATGAAAGGGAACACTTAGTGACAAGTGTCACAAGGTTCTAGAAGATGTTGGATGAAAGGGGACATGGTGGTAGGTAGAATGGGTTAGGTTTAGGAATGGTTAGGTTTAGGGGTGGTAGAAGTTAGGAGAATTTGAATTTAAAAATTCAAATAATATGAAAAGGATAATTAATCTCAACAACTCATGAATTTGGTGGAGGGAATTAATTAATTTGAATTAATTAATTAAAGGGATGAAATGAACCTATCTAATAACTCCTTAGATTTATTAATAAGTAGATGAAAAGGAAATTTAATCAAATTGCTTAGTGAATTCAATTAAATTGGGGAGGAGGATTAATTAAATAATTTCTTATTTAATTAATTATCTTCAGACCATTTTTAGGTGTATACACTTACCATCCAGAGAAATAATACCTCTACCTCTGATCATACATGCTTTGTCATCTCCAAATCTTACTTGACTGCCATTGTATTCTTGCAGGGACAAAAATCTCCTTTTATCTCTAGTCATATGATGTGAGAATCCACTATCAATTACCCATTCATCCTTATCTTCAACTTTTGCTGTCAGGGCCTTTTCTTCATTTATGATAGCCGGTTCCGGTTCATCTTCCTTTAAAGCATTGAACACCCATTCCTTTCCATTGCCAGATCCATTAGCAGGGTCTTCTATCGGTTCGCTTCTAGAGTCATCAGTTACTCCTTCCTCATCCACTATGTAGCATTGTTTACTTTTCTTGAATCTATATCTATTCTAGTTAGGCTTAAATGATTTCTTAACTCTTTCCTCAAACCTTGCATTCCTTTCAAGACATCTAGATGCAAAATGACCAATCTTATTACATGAAAAACATTTAAAAGGTGTTTTTCCTTCATACTTACTTCCCGTCGGACCTTTAGGTACTCTTCTAGCAAATAAGGCTCCAAGTCGCTCAAATTCTTCATCTTCTTTCATCAGGTCTTCCAATTATTTTGCATATAAGACTTTCCAATCACTTTTGCTGGTAGATGATGATGATGATGCATGAAAAGAAGGTTTAGATTTTACAACTCCAGAAGATCCAAATTCTTCAATCTCAAAAGTAGATAATTTCCCAATTAGAATGTCTATGTTAACTGAAGAGTTTGCCATTGTTCTCAACTCATTAATTGCAGTTGCCTTCATCTTGTAAGCTGGTGGAAGGGCTTTCAAGACTTTGGAAACTATTTCATCTTCACTCAAAAAACCTCCACAACATTGAATTCCCATAACAATCTCATTTAATCTTTCCATAAAGATAACAATTCTTTCATTAGCTTCCACCTTCAAGTTTTCATATCCTACCTGGTAGCCATCAAGTTTAGCAATTTTGATAGTAGGGTCACCTTCATTCAGAGTTTGTAATTTGTCCCACATAACCTTTGTTGATGATTTATTAGTCAATTCCATGATTTGCTGATGAATAAGTGCACACAAGAGGGCTTCTCTAGCTCTGCAATCATTTTCAATATTCTTGTCCAAGTCTACAGGAGTAGGATTGCTAGATGTCGGATCATAAGGTCTGTATCCTTTCTCAATGATCTCCCAAATATCTTTTCCAAGACATCTAAGATGAGTCTCCATTCGAATTTTCCATATCCCATAATTTGTTCCATCAAGCTTAGGGATTTCTCTTCTAAAAATAGTTGCCGATGAATTAGAAGTGTTAGCTGCCATAGGATCTACCTAAAGCAGTTAAGCTTCTGCAAAAGAGGACCAAAGCTCTGATACCAACTGTTAGGATAACTGGTGAACAACTGAGAGGGGGGGTGAATCTATTGTTAATAGATTATAAATTTTAATCCACTTAATAACCTTTAACCTAATTAAGTATCGGTAAACAATACAACTTAACAATTAAATAGATAATCAATGCAAAGCAACTATACCATGTAGCACCATGATTTGTACATGGAAAACCCAAAAAAGGAAAAAAGACAGTGGGAAGCCTACCCATAGTCAGATGATACTTCTGCAGAAATTATGTGATACAATGAGGGGCCTATACATGCAGGAAGGCACACTACCTAGAGTGTACTTCTCATTAAAAAAGAGTCTCACTAACTACAGAGGGGCTACAAACCTCTTAGGATAAATGGACAACAATCCAATAAAGTGAACTGCCAGAAATAGCATCTACCATGGCTGATTACAATCCTAGTTAAGATCAATACCAGAGGCCTTTGACCTCTTCCCTAATCCTAGTTCGATCACCTATGATCGACCAAATCTCCTTCTCATATGATATTTCATTTCAAGACCACAAACACTTATTCCATTTCCATGCCACACCACGATCTATAATGAGATCTTACATCATTTTATACAAACCCTAAGGCCTAAACAAATTAGGTCGGCCACCTAAAAGATATTACAATAAGATCATTACATAAATCCATATTGCAATGATATTGCATGTTTTCTTAAGACCAAAACACCAATAACCAATCCATAAAATATCCTGAAACATTTCGGTAACGTGTAGAGTACATGTTAGCATGACACTAGTCCTTAACCTAGATAGGTACTAGACCTATTTTGGGTCCACCATGCCAAAGCAATGTCTTCAAGCAGTTGAAGAATGATCAAAGAACATCTTCAGCATCCTAAAATCCATGTAGAAGTTGCACCAACACCAATTATGCATCCTGTCAAGATTCCTCAATGAGAGTTCTGCCCGTAAAGCCTTAAACTAGTACCAGTAAGGGTTTAATAGAGTGAATGATAGCATTCGATTACCAAGTCAATACCATCTAGCCAAGACATGCTCCAGAAGCACACACCACATGTAACCAATCACATTACATAGATCCAAATATGTCGAAAGTGTCCAACAGATAGTCTCTTTTGTCGGTAACACTTAATCTTCTACTGGTAACTAAAACCTATCTGTCGGTAACCAACCATAACAACTAGTGTTGACATCAATGACAAAACATTAATGCAACACATGATCAATTCATCCAATAATGCCAACACAATCTCCCCCTTTGGTATTGATGGCAACACTAGATGTGAAAAACATCTAATTACCAATAAATGCCATACAAGTCTCCGCCAGTGGAAGACAACCAACAATCTCCCATATAAAACTCTGAATGTCAATAGCTCTCCCATTTAATTTTCTTATTCATATCTCTCCCCCCTTGACTTTTTCTTTTTCTCTCTTTGTCTTTTTCACATCAATATATCTCCCCCTTTGACATCAATGCTAGAAATCTAACAAAAATATCAAAGCAAAAACATAAACCACTGAATCACAAAGTTGACTAATCCCCCTGAGAAATAGCATCCCACGCTAGTGCCAGAATGAATAGCATCTCTGATAATGCATGCTGGATTGATACCAAACTGCATCAATCAAGTCTCTACCAGAGGGGCAGAAACTCCCAATCTGTCTCTCAAGTACTCAAATGATTCCATGGGCAAAGATTTGGTGAAAATATCTGCAATACTTTAGTGTTCACATAAACCAGTCTAAATCATTTTCTTCCACCTTCTCCTTCAAAAAGTTATACTTGATAGATATTTTCTTTGTTTTATAATGAAATATCTAATTCTTTGATATATAAATAGCAGCATAGTTATCACACTGAATAACTACCAGTGCATCACAATCCATCTTTATATCCTTTAACATTATCTTCATCCATAAAACTTGTGTACAGTTAGTAGCAACAACAACATACTTAGCTTCAAGAGTAGATAAAGAAGTACATGACTGTTTCTTGCTGGTCCATGAAACCAACTTCTTTCCAAGAAAGAAAGCTCCAATAGAAGTGCTTTTCCAGTCATCAATATCTCTAGCCCAATCCACATCTGTATATGCACATAAAGTAAAGTTATCATCCTTAGGGTACCACAAACCATATTCTGATGTACCTTGCAAGTATCCAAAAATCCTTTTCACCACAATCTCATGATTTTCTCTAGGATCACTTTGAAATCTTGAAACAATACAAACAACATTCATAATGTTAGGCCTAGTCTGAGTCAAATAAAGAAGACCTCCAATCATAGATTTGTATCTTATAAGATTTACCAGTGTAGAAACATCTTTTCTTGTTAATTTCTCACTTGTAACGATATGAGTACTTACCGGTTTAGAATCTCCCATACCAAATTTCTTCAACAATTCCTTAGCATATTTAGTTTGACAGATGAAAATACCTTTGTCAGTTTGAGAAATCTGTAAACCTAAGAAATTTTTTATCTCACTAATCATAGATATCTCAAATTCTTTCTCCATATTCTTAGAAAATTCTATGCATAACTTATCTTCACCTCCAAAAATAATGTCATCAATAAATACTTCAATAATCAGTATATCATCATCAATGCTCTTATAATATAAATTACTGTCAGCACTGCCATCAGTAAAACCAAGCTTCAAAAGGTATTTATCCAATCTTGCATACCAAGCTCTAGGTGCTTGTTTTAATCCATATAAAGTTTTCCTTAATCTGCAAACCATATTTGTATTATCTGATAGTGAAAAACCATCAGATTGCTCAATATAAACTTCCTCATCAAGATCCCCATTCAAAAATGCATATTTAATATCCATCTGATAAACCTTGTAGTTTTTATAAGTAGCATAGGAAAGAAATAATGTTACAGCTTCAAGCCTAGCTATAGGTGCAAATGTCTCTCCATTATCAATTTCTTCCTTCTAAGAATATCCTTTACAAACCAATCTAGCCTTATTCCTTATAACTTGACCATCCTCATTCAATTTATTCTTAAAAACCCATTTCATTCCAATAACATTTTTATTTTTAGGTCAGGGAACCACGGTCGATGTGTTATTTTTCTCAATCTAATATAATTCTTCTTCCATAGCTTTCAACCAATATTCATCTTTACATGCCTCAATTACTGATACCGGTTCAACTTGTGAAATTAAACATACCTCATTAGTTTCCAGTCTTCTTCTTGTCATCACTCCATTTCTCTTATCCCCAATGATTTGATCTTTTGAATGATTCAATCTCACATACCTAGGAGTCTTCTGACTTTCTGTTCCTCTTCCCCATTCTTTAGTTACTGTAGAATTCTCTAATACTGCCAGAGTAACTGGTTCAACACTCTGTTCTGGTAAAGGTGCTACCATTTCAGATATAACTATTTTCACTATCCATTCCTTCTCATAAACTCTGATTTGACTTTTGTTCATCTCATCTACTTTGACATTAGCACTCTCCACAATTCTTTGCAGACTCTTGTTATAACATCTATATGCTTTTCTTTTATTAGAATAACCAAGAAATATGCCTTCATCACATCTAGGATCAAATTTACCAATGATATCATCTCTCTTGATATAACACTTACTACCAAAAATTCTGAAATACTTAACTGTAGGTGTATTGCCAAACCATAATTCATAAGGTGTCTTACCAGTTTCTCCTTTGATATGTACTATGTTGAATGTATAAACCACTGTGCTCACTGCTTCTCTCTAGTAGATATGAGGTAGACTAGCTTCCATCATCATTGTTCTAGTAGCATCCAAGATAGTTCTGTCCTTCCTTTGCACAACTCGATTCTGTTGAGGTTTCCGGGGAGTAGAAAATTGTCTTCTTATACCATGCTTCTCACAAGAGTTATTAAACTCACCGGATGTGAATTATCCACCATGATCTGACCTCAAACATTTAATCTTCGATCCTGCCTTCGTTTCCATTTTATCCTTAAAGATTTTAAACTTTCCAAATGCTTCAAATTTCTCTTTTAGAAAAGTAAACCACACCATTCTAGAATAATCATCAATGATTAGTATGAAATATCTATCACCTTGAATTTTTTTAATTCTAGTAGGGCCACACAAATCAGTATGAATAAGATCAAGAACATCATTTGATTTATCTTGTATACTCCTAAAAGAGGTTCTGACCTGTTTACCCATTTGACATTATTTACATACCGGATTATAGGGCTTCATAATATTAGGTATATCCCTAACTCCCTTAGTTGAACTGATCTTCACAATGCAATAAAAATTCACATGACTAGCCTTTTATGCCATATCCAACTCTCATCAATCTGTGTAATCAAATATGTCTTTTCACTGTAGTTCAAATGAAATATATTACCTTTTGTATGTGTATCGGTTGCAATCTCTAAACGAGATCTGGTAATGATTTTGCATTTTCTATCCTTGAATTGTAATTGAAATCCCTTATCTACCAATTGTCCTACACTCAAAAGATTATGCCTTAAACCAACAACATAATAATCATTGTCAGTATTGTTCTTACCATCCAATGATATAGTTCCTTTTCCTTTGATCATACATATTTTGTCATCTCCAAATTTAACTAGACTGCCATCAAATTCTTGCAAAGATAGAAACTTCCCTTTATCTCCAGTCATATGATGTGAACAACCGCTCTCAATTACCCATTCATCCTTGTCTTCAATTTTAGCAGTAAGTGTCTTCTCTTTCGGTACATTCACTTCCAATTCTGGATCATCTTCTTTGATAGCCAGGAACACCCATTCCTTTTCATTGCCAGAAGTACTAGCAAAATCTTCTGCTAGTTCATCATCAGAATCAAACTTGGTTCACAAGATTGATTCCTTGCAGAAGGAGGTTGATAGACTTAATGGGGAACTTCGTAAGAAAAGTGGTGGAAACTTTGATTTTGTTGAAGAGGGGAGTGATGAGGAACCCCTTGAGCAGGATAAAGAAGAAGAAGTGCCTGCTGATCAGAGACTACTTGTGAAGACCTTGAAGGCCATGGAGAGAAGGACCATGGATGTTAGGTTGGACCTACCTTCCTATGATGGAAACTTGAATCCAGATGCTGCTGTGGATTGGATTGATGCCCTCACAAGCTTCTTTGAATGTGAAGACATACCTGAAAATCAGAGAGTTAAGATTGCTAAGTCTAAGTTGAAGGGACCAGCCCTTACATGGTGGAATTTCACTCAAGATGATAGGGTGAAGGAGAAGAAGAAATGATTAATTTTAGTCTTGTGCCCCTGCACCATCTTGTACTTATACTTGTTCTGATATCCAAGGTTAGGCTAAAATGATCTATTAGATCTTTCTTCAAATCTTGAATTCCTTTCAGGACATCTAGATGTAAAATGACCAATCTTATTGCATGCAAAACATTTAAAAGGTGCTTTTCCTTCATACTTACTTCCTACCAATCCTTTAGGTACTCTTCTAGCAAATAGTGCTTCAAGTTTCTCAAACTCATCATCTTCTCTGTTCATATCTTCTAATTCCTTTTCATACAAAGCTTTCCACTCTTTCTTACTAGTTGTAGATGTAGATGCATGAAAATTAGGTTCAGACTTCATAGCTCCAGAAGGTCCAAATTCTTCAAGCTCAAAAGGATATAGTTTCCCAACCAAAGTATCTATGTTAATTGATGTATTAGCCATTGTTCTCAACTCATTAATAGTAGTAGCCTTCATTTTGTAAGCCGGTGCTAGGGCTCTCAAGACTTTAGAAACAATTTCATCTTTGCTCAAAGTTCCACCACAACATTGAATTCCCATAACAATCTCATTTACCCTTTCCATGAATGCAGTAATCCTTTCATATTCTTCCATCTTCTAGTTTTCATATCTCACCCAGTAACCATCAAGTTTAGTATTCTTTACTATAGGGTCACCTTCATTAAGAGTTTCCAACTTATCCCATATAGCCTTTCCAGATGATTTGTCGGTTAATCCCATTATTTGCTGGTCAAAAAGTGCACAAAAGAGGGCTTCTCTTGGTCTACAATCATTCTCAAGATTCTTTTCCACATTTGTCGAAGGAGGATTGCTAGATCCCAGATTATAAGGTGTGACACCATTCTGTGTGATCTCCCAAATCTCCTTGCCAAGACATCTCAGATGAGTCTCCATCTGAATCTTCTATACTGTGTAATTTGTTCCATCAAGCCTTAGAATATCCCTTCGAAAGATAGCTCCAGAAGAACTGGATGAACTTGAACTGTTAGTCACCATAGGATCTTCCTCAAGCAATTAAGTTTTCTACAGAGGACCAAAGCTCTGATAGCAAGTGTTAGATAGTTCAAATAACTGGAAGACAACTGAGAGGGGGGGGGGTGAATCAGTTGTCTCAGATTACTAGAACTATTAGCACTTTAAAACTTTAATACCACAACCCAAAATATTAATACCGGAATAGAAGTTAAACCAATTAAGCATAAACAATAATCATAGAATAAAAACCATCCACATGACACCAAGATTTATACGTGGAAAACTTGGTAAGTATGTGAATTGCAATTGAGGGGCCTGCACTTGCAGGAAGGCCAACAACCTAGAGTGCATTGCTCATCACAAAAGGAGCCTCACTGACTACATAGAAATCGAGACTACAATCCGGAGAAGTGTTGAACTACAAAAGATAGCATCTCCTATGCCTGAGTACAGTTTCGGTTAAGCTCAATACCAGAGGACTGAATCCTGTTACATAAATCCAATTCGATCTCTTATACCTGAGTACAGTTCCAGTTAAGCTCAATACCAGAGGATTGAATCCTCTTACATAAATCTAATTCAATCTCCAATAATCGACCAAATCCTCTACTTAAATGATATTACATTATTCACACATTACATTCCTTGACCATGACCTCTAACATAACCATGATAATCTACAATGAGATCTTACATCTATATATACAAACCCTCGACCATAAATAATTAGGTTGGCCACCAGATAATAAACCAATTACATAATTACAAACCATGTCGGCCTTAGACCAAACAAATAATATCCAACACATTAGACATCCTAGAAACACATCGAGAGGTCCAATCCACACATTACATTAAAGTCGGTCCATAACCTAGATCAATCAGGACCCAGTATAGGTCCACATGCTACAACAACGATCTCCATCCACCAAGTCTCAAACATGATCACCAACAACTTCTTGAAACTCCACTAGAAGCTGCACCAACACCACTTATGCAATTCATCAAAGATCTTCATCAAAATCTCTACTGGTGAAACCCTTGTCGGAAATAGAAACTAAGCTTCTAAGAAAGCAGGATAGCATCCGATCACTAGACCAAAACCAACTGATCAAATATGAGCATGAGTATCATGAACAAGCCAATTCCATAAACAAATCATATCGGAGCCTACCAAATTATGTCAGATCCAAATAAGCCAGATACCACTCAACCTACCAAGACCAGAAGGGTGCTGGTAAAGCATCCAAACAACTAGTGTTGGCATCAATGAAAAAACATAAATGCAACAAATAATCAATTCCACCAAATGACCAACAAAAACTACAATCAATTTGTTACCGATTATATTTTTACATATTTTTGAAATAATGTTGGTAACTTATTCAGATTTTTACGTCAAGTTGTCTAATCTATTTTTGTAATTTTCATTGCCACTTAAGGGCCCATTTGGCCCACCATGATCCTACACATACTCGGTTCCTTTTGATATTTGCATTATGCTCCTGTTGGGAATCTGACCAATGGCCCCTACAAAACTTTGCAGATCGCTTCCTATTAGCATCAGATCTCTTATGCTCAATAGAAGAGAATCACTTCCTCACACTATGCAACCTTGGACCAAAATACAACCATTATAGGGTGTTGTTTCTATGAAGCTATCCTATAGCAAGACATTAATCATTATGAGAAGATTAATTGGATGATGAGATGGAAATGGATAAGTGAAGAATGGAGGCAACTTATTATAGAATCAAAAATGATTTGATTTTGAAGGACTATCTCACAATGGGATAATATGTTTATCCAAGCTAAGGGACTAGATATGGCAATTTAAAGTGGTGACATGGTGCTTTGAATGATATGTGAACCACAAGAAAAGATATATTAAGAGGTTTATGAAAATATGTTTCACATTTTATTTCCTTAGTTATGATCAAGATCAAGGGATGGATATGATGGAGATAGGATACAAATAGGATAAGTAAGACCTAATGTAGTAATAAATGATAGAAGTAACAAATGGATAAGATAAAGGATATGGATTGAAGGGTGTGGATAAGGTGAAGCAGATATGATACATGATTCTTGAACCAAGGGGAAGATAGCACAATGGTAAATGGTTAGTTAAAACACAAATAAAGACAAACATTCACATAAATTTAACCAAAACACCATTATACCTTTGCAAGGTTCCACTCGTTCCTTGGATTGAGCTTCATGAAGTGAAGGCACCCTTGTGCTCCACTTGATTGGATGTGCTCTTTGATGGATGGGGATTTCTCTCCTTTTCTCAACAAGATTGATGGATTATTGGATTGGGTTTGGATTATATTTGGATGAAAGGATTTATCTTAGATGAGCGATTATTTGGGCATTATGAGGACATGATAGAGGGATGATAGAAGAGGATGAGAGGAGAAAGGAGTAGCATAAGAATGCTATAGAAGATGACCCATTTATGAGGAAAAGAGGCTCAAATTTATATATTGGAGGAGGCCAATGGAGGGCTAAGATTGATTTTGGGAAGAAGGGCTAGGATTCGTTTGAGGTAGTGGGAATGGATCAAGGATACCTTGAAGGAATAAAAATGAATATAAAATTCCTTGTGACATGAGTGGGGGAATTTAAAATTGGAGGAATAATGGTATGTGGGATTATGAGAGATGAGTGGGGGAATATAAAATTCCTTGTGACATGAGTGGCAAAATTTAAAATTGGAGAATAATGATAAGTGGGATTATGAGAGATTCTAGAGGAATTAATTAGGCCGAGTGGGGATTAGGAAAAAGTGATTTGTAGAAATCACATGACTAGGTTAATTAATTAAAATTAATTAATTGAGTGGGTTTAGAGGAAATAGTTATTGGAGGGAGTTTAGAAGAATAGGGAAATAATTTATTTATTTTATAAATTAATTATTGGCCAATAGTGACAAGATTAATTAAATTAGATTTAATTAACACTGAGAAGAATAAGGAGAACACAATTAAATCAATTAATTATGTTGACAAGCTTAAATTGATTAAATATTGATTTAATTAATTTTAGTTGTCTACAATGCTTATGGAGATCCTTAACCTTGTCAAGATAAAATATGTAATGAGGATATGGATTTAGATAGGGTGAATGAGGGATAATGCAAGTTGAGGAATAATGGAGGATGTGGTGGATAAGATTGCATTGATGAAACCTGCCCCCAAGTGTAGAATGCAAGAGGATAATGGGTTACACATGATGCTTGTTTGCTAGGTTTTTATCATGTTACTTGCCTAAGGGGCCAAAAGAGGTTGTTTTCATCATTAGATGAATTATTTCTCTGTACATTTTTTTTGTTTTATTTTTGAATTTTTTGTTTTCTTAAATTTTTTTTTTTTTTTGGAAGATGATGTATGCTTCATAGGAGATTGAGATATGACTCAAGTTTCTTTTTTTCTGGATAGTATCCCTAAAAACATGTGCTACAATGGATCATGGATATTGAAGCTTAAAGAAGTTGGTAGGTTGATGGTAAAGGGATATAAATTGGATGATAAGATGGAATGGTGTAAGGATTTATGCAAAGGATTGGATGAGAGGAATGGAAGGATAGAAAAGAGGTGTTGGAAAATTTGTCTAAGGGCGGATGGGAATGTTTGCAAGATTAATTTTGGAACACACCTTGAAGGATGGGGGAGTGATGGAGAAAAAAATAGTTTTGGAGCTTGAGATTTTGATGGAGAAGTGGATGTTTGTTTCCCTCATTGTGAGATGTTTTTTATCAGCAACCAAAAGAGGGCAGTGATAGGGCACTTACAACTAAAAGGGATTTTTTCTATTTCTGAGTAGTGAGGGACCCAAGGAAAAAATTAGAATTTTGACTTTCACAAAAGGAAAACTTTTAGTTCTCAGACAAAGGGAAAATGTGAGCTTCAAATGGATAGTGGCTACAAATGGAAAATTTTGGATAGAGTGCAAAAATTGAATTGACAAGTCCCTTAAAATGATATTTTCAGATTTTCACCAGTTTTTAGTAGGGGTGTAGGTTCAATTTTTAGAAAATTTTGAAAGAAGAAGAGTGCAGATTTTCAAAAGTGCATACTTCAAGAGGAAGACATGTCATTTTCAAAGATGCCTTTAGCATTTTTTCTTTCAATCTTCTTTTGATGTATATCTTTCTTCTCTTCTTCTCAGTTCAAGAATTTTGGATGCAATTTTCTCATCATTTTGGAAGCAAGGTTTCCATGTATTGTGCATAAGTTTTAATGACAACCAGAGTTAGTTTTCTGTTAGTTTGTAGTTTTTGGTGTTTCAAGCAGTTTGTAACTTGAATACAAATAAATTTAAAGGTTTCATTTGCAGTTGTCTCTCTTATGCATACACTAATTTATGGAATGAAATGACCAAGGGTCTTTTGTTTTGTCTCTACAAGTCAAGTGTTTACTTTGTTGTTTGCTTCTCTTCAAGGAAGAGATCAATTTGCTTATTACAAGGTAGAGAAATAGTGTTGCACATGACTAAAAAAGAGAATATTGGTGTGATGCACTAATATTTTAAGCTTAATGGTTGCATGTTACCTTGTTTGGATATAAACTATGCATATTATGAAGTTGAATTTGCTGCCCATATAAGGCACCGGTCATGGGGTTTATTTTTTAGTTTTCAGAATCATCATTTTATTCAAAATCCTTTTTATTTCTGCTTTCCTTTCTTTATTAGAAGTAGGATTAGTGTAGAAACCCCCCTCAATGAAGTTCTTAGATGCTTAGAAACTAAGGTTAAAGCCAAAATAAGGAGTTAAACCATCTTCCTTAGTACATTTTCATTGGGATGACCTACTATAAATGTAATGTCCTGATTATTTTGAATATGTTAGTTGTTTTGACATTTCACTAGTTCACCTGCCTTGGTCTCGTAGAGCCAAAAGAGTAGGAGATCTTAGTCTAGTCACTGAGTCTTGTTCAATTTGCCAAATCCTTCTCCGAGTTTGTTGATGATTTAGTGGCGATTTCTCTAGAACTTAGAGACTATTGGTTTGGGAGCCAACATAAGGTTTAAACACATGCCAAAAAAAAAGTATGCACATGACATAGAAAACATCTAGGATTCACTTAATAAACACCACATGATGGATGGGTATAGATACATTCATCAAGTACAACCTGTAATGGCCACAAGGATGGGTTCCTAGAGATGGAGTAGGTAGTATGATTGCAATAGCCTATGGTGTTGATTAAATTTTTTTAGGTATGCATCAAATCACCAACAATAGGAACCCAACCAACAAGGACTAGTTTTACTTTAGTGGGCATGGATTCTATGCTCATATGAAGCCTATAGAAGTATTATGGCTTTACCATAGGAATCATTATATTATCTTATTTCAATTACCCCATGAAAGTTTAATTGTCAAAACTCCCACATGAGATATATTTGGGCCACTTTCAACCCCCAAAAATGTTGGGATGCACTCCCTTACTACTATTTAATACATTTATCCTATGTTATTCATGACACAATTGAGTGTAGCATAAAAACAAGGAACAAAGCTTTGACACATAAAATTTTTAACATGATTTTAAATTGTTCATAATGAAAATGTTAGTGTAGGTTTTTTATATTTATTTTTCCTACACATTATTTATTTAGGCTATATTAGGATGGTTTATATGAGAACTCCTGACATAGTCCTACATTTACATGTGCCATTCACACCCACATTTGGGTTGTTGAATGTCACACCCTCTTTTGGACTCATTTTCCACCTCCCCATAATCATTTGTTTGTCCCTACTTGAGTTGGTTTCCCACATGTTTGACGTTTTCCAAGTAGGTACAACTCCCATCTAATTTGATTATTTGGGAGATATTATTCCTCTCAGAATTATGTGCCCACATTTTTATATATAATCACCACTCACCTCTCCCTTACAGAGATAACTCAGATGAGTTTATATCATCTCAGTCAGTACAAGGGAGTGTTGATCCATATTGTATCTTTTGAAGTGTGATAATATCATCATTCTATTATTGCACTATATTTTAGCAGTTCATCCTCTCTGTTTCTCTTGCGTAGAAGGTTGATCTTGATTTTGCAAGTGATCCTGGGAGATTGAGTCTATTAGTGACTCTAACATGGTATTGGAGGTTCCAGATTTGCAAGCCCCTTCTCGAATTTGGGAGAAATTCAATACTGAGATGTTGTTGGGTGCATCTTTAGTTAAAAAGGACATTGCCATCGAGTCCAACATGTTGAACATATAAATTTTGATATAAAATACTCTACGTTTTGAAGTAGGAAAAATCTTAGTCATTTTTCAAGAACCTAAGATTCTTCATTGAAGAATATTCCATCTAGTATGAATTTTTTTATTAAAAATAATATTTTTCCTCTTTGAAAGAAATATATTTTTATTTTAAAAAAAATTGAAAAGCAATTTTATATTTAAAAATTTATTATTTTTGAAAATTGAAAAAAAAGAGTCAAAGACACTATGTAACATCTTACACAACCCATACATACCTTGTAATAATTTTGTTTTTATAGTAGCTGCAACTTTTTTAATAAAAGTGCAGACCATTAATAAGTTACCCCCTTTCACATAGAGCTTCTATTAACTCCTTACAACTTTTGAAAGTTTATTTAAAAATTAAATAACCTTTTCCTGAAAGGGTCCCACCTTGGCCCTTGAGCAATTAATTGTTTTTTTTTATAAAATTTAATGTGTTGCTACATATTGGCGTGGGCTCTTATGTATGATTGTAGCTATTCTGGCTCCAAAATGACATGCCATGCCATGATGTGACTCCAAAATCGCATGCCCTTCCATGCCATACAACACGTTCTGGGACCCACCATCAGGCTTCTGACGTGGAGGCATGTTGCCTTTTTGTGGTTGATGGAAAGCATTTGCATGCGGCTAACATTTTCCAGCCACTCTCCTAGTCATGTGTGTGTCCAAAAATTTAAATTTAAATTTTAAAACTCCTCTCCCGCTCCCGCCCAAACATAATTTCAAAAATATTTGTTTTGAATTCTACCGCTATTGCTGCAATTCCATTTTCATTTTCTTATGCTGCAAATTTATTTCCATTTTTTGATGCTAGTTTTCGATGTCACAAGTTGTTCAATCTGTCAGATGTGGGTTGTTGGGATTTGATGAGCAATGAGCATGCAGGAGCAGCCAAAGAATTCATGTGATGGGCCAACTGAAGACTTGGTTGATGATCTCTTGATGACAATTAAGCCAATATAATTTATCACCATAGGAACATCTTGTTACTTGCATCCATTCGAAAAATATGTAGAGAGATTGAACATACCTTTTCTATTTTGGTTTTTTAATTCCTTGGACTTGTGATACAAAGATTCAATGTCGCTGGCTGTTGGGGAGTGTTGTAGAGATCTCTCAAAGAACTCACAGGATAAATTGTACTCGTAAAGTATATGTAGAGCCTGCCCCTTGCGGCATAAGGGTTTGAGGTGCTCAGAATCTAGATCTAATGCTTTATCACAATCCTCCACAATAGTGACAAATTATTTGAGAATCAATCTAGCCCTTGCATGATTAGAATACAAATACAAAAGTACCTCCTTTAGATCCTGCCAAATGTTTGAAGAGCCCATAGTATGAGTGGACCAAGTTTTCAGCCGAAGAAGAAGCATTTCTATACAAGTGGAGTAAAATTATATGGTGCCTTCCCACTTTCTATCTCTGAAGTATTTGTTACCTTCACCACACAATTGGAGTAGGTCAACAAGGAAAGTATCATGTTGAGACACAATAAGAATCTCAATATTATTAGGGTTATCAACACATACCATAAGAAAACTATCGTCGGCTTGCTTAAATTTGAGCTCTTTCACATTATCTAGGGGATTCAAACATACTCCAGCTAGGGGATTAGATGGTATGCATGAGATTCTAATATGCTTGGAATTGCCTACTGAAATTGCTAGTGTCACGGAGTCAGAGTTTTATTCGACTTTGTTGCTTGTAGATCTTGAGCACCCTCTTATTTCTTTGGATTGTTTTATTATCTGTAATTAGATTTGAGTCACCCATATATATGATCACACACAAGGGGTTTTATAAGGGGATAGCGGTTGTTAGGGTTTAAAATCCAGATCAAAATGGTAATGTGTGTGGGCTCATTATAGAGAACTATTCATAGTGTAGTGTGTCGATATTACCGGCACTTTTACAAGTATTTAGAATTCAAATTTATAATTAGGGTGTATAAATTTGGGATAATTCTTTGGTATGTTTTTGTTTCATATATGGATGTCATAGAATAAGCTATGGCAATGACTGCTTGTTCAATATTGAGGGAAGAAGATTAAATATGTTTTGACACCACTTGATGCAAATTGAAGAAGCCTCTATTGAATCTTTCTCCATCAAGTAGTATCGAAGCATGGAGGTTGAGTTACAGAAGTATAAGAATGCAAGAAACTTGTGAGTTTAAGTGAAGAATTGCCTTGAAAATTGATGGCTCTTGAAACTTAAGATGTAGCAGCAAGGTGAGTGTAAAAAACAAAAGAGCTTGACTCAAATCCATTAAAGAGGCACACTGAAGTTCTCATCAAGAAGACATAATAATGAGTTTGGAACTAGATAAGGGAAGAGTTAATGTACTATTTATGTATCTTGAAAGATCTGAGGATGTAAACCTATTTCACTTTGTGAATTATATTGTTTAAATGATCTTGTAACTTTTATAATTTTGCATCCTCCAATTTTTTTGTTTGTCTATAGAAATATCAATTAACCAATGCGTGCTAGAAGGACTCAACAGTTTAGAAATTTGATCCTTAATAGCCATTTTTAGACTGGGATATAGTGCTTACTGCTTTCTATCTTTGGTAGGGTAAAAAATTCAAGAAAATAAAATTCATTCACATTTATGATTGTGGGTTTAGTCCACTAAAGAAAACATTTGTAAGGACCTCAATATTAGACTTTTGTTTGGACAAAAAGAATGAATAAAATAACTTGATGATCAAGTGCCATGTCTTATTGGTGTTGCATTAGTTGCTTTGGTGTGTTATGTTTGGGCTTGGTCATTTGAACTCTTTCTTTAATAAAGAGTTGGTTTCACTTAATCTTTAAGGGTGTGATCCCATAATATTGTATTAATATTGTAGTATTATATTTTTAATTAAAAATTGTATAGCCTTATTTATAAAAAAAATGAATAAAATGGATGGAGGTAAGAAAGTAAATCTTAGTGATAACAAACCTTAGGTCTAATAATAAGAAAGAGAGATTTTAGATATACAAGAATTATTAGGAGATGTGAAACATTCATCAAAATATATAATGAGTTAAACTTTCAAAGTCTATTGAGTGATCTACATTTATGATAAGAAATAGATGACTTTCTTATCTAAAAGAAATGCACAAAGGCAAGATGATTTCTAGGAACGTATTAAAAGGGTAAGATGGAATCATGTATGTTAGATTAGACATAAGACCATTTATGCGGAGCCTTGTGTCAACTTCTTTATCTCACTCAAATGACTTGGCACAAATACACTTCAGCCAACCAATACTAGGTTCTTGAACCCTTCACACCTTGCACTCACAAACCTTCACCAAATCACCCAAATGGGGTTTCCAACTTCAATGGCTTAACCAAACATGATCTAGGGGTTCAAAAAACCTATGAAACCCTAACACATGATTCCACATACCAAAGTTAACTGGTTTAGTCCCCAATACACCAAAACAACACTTAACCGGTTTATTCCTACTAGCCCTTCGAACCGGTATTTGCACATTAACTCAAACATTTCCTAAACCACTTAGAAAAAAAAAACAATTTTAGATACCCATTTGCAATTTTCACAACATATTTAAATTTCAGATATGGTTGTTTTGAACCAATACCCAATTTCAGTACCCTGTCCTACTAGGATTAGCCCAAATTAGCCCACTTTTCCAAAGGAACACCCTTTGGATCGGAACTCCAGACCTTCAAACCTAGAAAAAAGTCTTAGGAATTGTTTAAAATCAAAGGATTTTCAATGTTTTAGGTGGTTCCATGCTCATTCACCTATTCAAATACAAAACCCACACTTTTAGGAACCCAAACCTAGGGCTTCCCAATCTCTTACTTTCAGACACTTCTAGACCCAACCAAAGGATCCAAAACCATTAAAATGACTTGTATAGACATAATCCATCATAAAATGCTTCCCTCATTCAATGAAAATTCTCAAACTAATACATGGCACCAATTATGCTCTTTGTCAACTTGTGACTCATCACCCCTAAGGTATCCTCCTTATGCATTATCAAAGTTAGAAATACTTATCTTAAAATGTATCAGACCCATTACACAAGTCACAGTTATTAAATAAAGAAGAATGGACCAGATTTACAAAATGACTCTCAAAACCCCTCTTAAACTGTCAACTACATCAGTTTATAGAACAACCAAAAATAAATTGATCAAATTTAAATAAAAATATATGCCACCAATTGAAAAAGGAAGGAAATTCAATGGATATTCATAAAAAATCAAAAGATAATGTCATTCAATTCCTCTTGGTATGGGAAAACTGTCCAAACTCAGACCGATATCGTTATAATTCACATGGAATTTTTCAGAACTTCAATGCTTTTATTGCCTTTTATCATCGAATTACAAATATTCCCTCTTTCTTTGAGGGAATGAGACATATTTATACCCCAAAAACCTATTAAACCGACTCAACCACCTGTTAAACTCCATTCGACCATTAGAGACATAAAACTGCCCTTTTACAAAGAAAAGTTGCTCATGACAATATTTGTCAAAAAAGACAACTTTCAACATTTTGCTAAACCATGACCTTAAACACATTGAAATAGGTCCAAATAGACATGAAAGGACCATTGGAACCAAATTTTACATTATTACATCAATTTGACCCATTTTGACTCATTGCACAATATTGGCCAAATCAGGACCTTCCTAGAACCATCTAGACAACTTGATTACATGAATGGTCAAATGACCTTATTACATACCTTATTTGAAACCATCTAAAACTCAAATTTTTCATATTTTACCCCATATAGGTCATTGGAATCAGGAGGCACACTTGGTTCACTTGGTGCTCTTGCACCATACTCCCCCCCTTTAAAAATCCTCATGTCCCATGAGGGAACATCAACTCCAGCCTACTGAAAAACATGCAAGAAACTAATAAAAATCAGAATAAAAAACCAATTAGTCCATAAAGGAACTCCAACCACCATAGTACTTGGTGGATACCAAGAATCTTCAATAGGTGCTTTCCCTTGCACCTTCTTCTCCACTTCCCTAACCTCTTTTTGTTGTACCTGCTCCTTCTTACTTGCAACATCGGATTTACTCTTCACCATGTCCTGCACAAATGGACATAAAATTAAAGTAGCCATTACCCCTACAAACAAGTCACTAGTTTCAGCCTTCTCTAGTCTATAATTGGCTGCAACTTCATCACCCTTGACAAGTGCCTTCTTACCAAACATCACAATTTTACTCTTACCCTTGACGTCATCAGTCATTGGCAACAAAGTATACTTAACCCCATTCTTTTCAAGTGTATAAGTGTTCCTCCTACCATCATAACAATTATTGTTATCATATTGTCAAGGTCTACCAAGTAGAAAATGGCTAAATTCCATGGGCAAGATATCACATAAAACAATATCTTTATACTGACTAGCCTGAAAATCAACCTTTGCTTGTTCCTTCACCAACAAAGTAACATTATCCTTAACCCAAGAAACTCTATAAGGATTATTATGAGGCATCCTTTCCAAATTCAATTTCTCAACCATTTCGGTAGAAACCATATAATCAGTTGAACCATAATCAACAACGATAGTACACACTTTACCTTTACATTGACACCTTGTTCTAAATAGGACTCTTCTTTGTATGGGTTCATGTCCTTGTGAGGTCTTCAAAATAGTCTTCTTAATCATCAATTTTTCACCAACCTCTTAATTGCATACAACCTCCCTTGGTCTACTATCAACCTCCTCCTCCTCTTGAGAAAATGCAACTCTCTTGTCAACCTTAGATGATGATGATGTTGTCTTTTCAGGACACTTAAAAGAAGGATGACCATATTCATTACAATTATAACATCTTCCTAAAAATTGATTAAAACCTCTACCAGATCCGCCTCTATTGTTACCAAATCCACCTCTAAAATCAGAAAATGATTGTTCTTTACCTTTTCTTGTATCACCTTGATCCTCATGGGTCTGTTTTTGTGAAGGGAATGCACCTTACCTCTGTTATTGTTGCTGCCTCTTCCTCTTGTGGATTTCTCTTACCTTCTTTTGACTTTCTCCTCAGCTCTGAGTGCCAATTGGAAATAGTCTTCCACACTTTTGGGGTTATCAATCACCAACTCATCTTGAATATTGAATTTAAGACCACCAATGTAGCTAGCCACATTTTCAACTTCATCTTCATCCCTTCCTACTCTTATACTCAACTTATAAAACTCATCAATATATGCCTTCACATCTAAATCCCTCTATTTTAAACTTTTCAATTTCTTAAACATTCGAACTTCATAGTCTCTAGGAAGAAATTTACCTTCTATTTTTGCCACCATTCTATCCCATGAGATGATCTTTGTCTTGCCCTTCTTCCTTCTTTCTGCCTGTTTATAATCCTAGCATAGGAGATCATCTCCTTTCAATTTTGTCTTTGCCACTTTGACCTTCTGATCCTTTGGCACCTCTTCACTCTCAAAATATGTGTCCATGGTTGCTACCTTGATAAGCAACTCTTCTTCATTTAGATTCCCACCATACATAGGTAGGTCAAATCTTGCCTTGTACTGATCACCTTTCACTGCCTTTAACAATCTGAGTGTCTGCTACTCCTCAGGATCTATTTGTTCTTCCTCTTGTGCTTCGTGGAACTCCTCTTCATCACTCACATCTCCTATATCAACATTCCTTCTTTGATTGGATTCTAGGGCTTCAAGCCTTTCCATCACTGCATTATAGGATTCTTCCAACCTTGCATTCTTCTCCTTCAACTCTTGTAACTCTCTAGTAGTACCCACACTCTTAGGAGGCATGATCTTGACTTCAACCACTTACTTACCCTTCTCTCAAAACCCAACTATCTTCTTCAGAGACCTACTTCCTTGCTCTGATACCAATATGATGTGGAGCCTTGTGTCAAATTATTTATCTCACTCAAATGACTTGGCACAAATACACTTCAGCCAACCAATACTAGGTTTCTCAACCCTTCACACCTTGCACTCAAAAACCTTCACCAAATCACCCAAATGGGGTTTCCAACTTCAATGGCCTAACCAAACATGAGTAAGGGGTTAAAAACACCCATGAAACCTTGATACAATATTTCACATACCCAAGTTGACCAGTTCAGTCCCTAATACACCAAAACAACACTTAACTGGTTTATTCCTACTAGCCCTTCAAACCAGTATTTGCACATTAACTCAAAACTTTGCCAAACCACTTGATAAACAAAAAACATTTTCAGATACCTATTTGCAAGTTTCACAACATACTTAAATGTCAGTAACGGTTGTTTTGGACCAGTACCCAATTTCAGTACCCTTTCCTACTAGGATTAGGCCAAATTAGACCAGTTTTCCAAAGGAATGCCCTTTGGATCACAACTCCAGACCTCCACACCTAGAAAAGTCTTAGGAAATGTTTCAAAACAAAGGTTCTTAAATATTTTAGGCAATGCCATCCTGATTCACCTATTGAAATACAAAACCCTCACTTTTAGGAACCTAAACCTAGGGCTTTCCTAATCTCCCACTTCCGGTCACTTCTAGACCCAACCAAAGGATCCAACACAATTAAAATGACTTGTGCAAACATAATCCATCATAAAATGCTACCCCCATTCAATGAAAACTCTCAGACTAATACATGGCACCGATTATGCTCTTTGTCAACTTGTGACTCATCACCCCTAAGGTATCCTCCTTATGCATTTATGTTCTCTTATGTATTCTCCAAGTTAGAAACACTTATCTTACAAAGTATCAGACCCATTCCACAAGCCACAATTATTACATAAAGGAGAATGGGTCAGATTTACAAAATGACTCTCAAAACCCCTCTTAAATTGTCAACTACAACAATTTATAGAACAATAAAAAATAAATTGGTCAATTTTGAATAAAAATATATTCCATCAATTGAAAAAGGAAGGTAAGTCAATTGAGATTCATAAAAAATTAAAAGATAATGTCATTCAATGCCTCTTGGTATGAGAAAACCATCCAAACTCAAACCAATAGTGTTAGAATTCGCAGGGAAATTTTCAGAACTTCAATGCTTTAATTGCCTTTTATCATCGAATTACAAATCTTCCCTCTTTCTTCGAGGGAATGGGACATATTTATACCCCAACAACCTATTAAACCGACTTAACCACCTTTTAAACTCCATTCGACCGTTAGAGACATAAAACTGCCCTTTTACAAAGAAAAGTTGCTCATGACAATATTTGTCAAAAATGACAACTTTCAACATTTTGCTAAACCATGACCTTAAACACATTGAAATAGGTCCAAATAGACATGAATGGACTGTTGGAACTAAATTTTACATTATTACATCAATTTGACCCATTTTGACTCACTTGCACAATATTGGCCAAATTAAGGGCCTTCCTAGAACCATCTAGACAACTTGATTACATGAATAGTCAAATGACCTTATTACAGACCTTATTTGAAACCATCTAAAACTCAAAATGTTCATATTTGACCCCATATATGTAATTGGAATCAGGAGGCACACTTGGTTCACTTGGTGCTCCTACACCAACCATGAAGATGACATACATGTGGAAAGGAACACATTAGTAATTCCCAATCAGGGGTAGGCGTCTCTTCTTTGAAAGAGATTTTTTGCATGAAAAAGTTGAATGGTTGTTTGGAGAGATCTCAAGATCGTCTTGTTTTGGTTATTCAACCTGAACAAGTTTCAGAGGATGTTGAATATTGGTGTAATCATGCTCTCATATGCAAATTTATTGATCTTCGCCTCTTTATAAGTTTTTTAGAGTCTTGGGCACACCGTGTCTAGAATCCGGAAGGAGACATGGAGCTACTTATGGCAACCAATAACTATTTTCTGGTTATTTTTTCCAACCTAGGAGACAGGAACAAGGCTTTTGAGGGTGGCCCTTATTTTTTCAACCAGGTGGGACTCTTTATCAAACCTTGGAATATTGGCTTTAATTTTGTTGAGGATCTTCCCTCTCGTGTGCGTGTGTGGATTCGATTGCTGAGGCTTTAGTTGGAAGTCTGGAGAGAAGATATTATTCACTCAATCTCACTGCTTCTTGGTAAACCTATGGGTTTGGCTTCACAAACTCAAGATTGAACTATAATTTCCTACACTCGTATATGTGTAGAAGTTGATTTAAATAATCCTTTGCTAGACTCTATGGAAATATTCTAAATTTTTTGTTTTTGATCCTCCTCACTCTATTATGGGGGAATATAAGGGGAAAGCCCCTATGCTATGGTCCTACTGATAAAGATGGCTTCATTCTTGTCAAACCTTAGAATAAAGACAAAGGAAAGAAGAGAGCCTAGTTGGATAGGCAAAATGATGTCACCCTAAATAGGTTTGATGTTATAGATGATTTGGTCCAAGAGGAAGGATTTCTAGTTGAAATGTCCTTGGATGGCCAATTTTAGCATGAGGTGCTGGATGGGGATTCCAAGAAAGAGGGTTGGACCCTATCTTTGGAGAATCAATAGAATGTTCAAATAGTTACGGATTTTCCTTCCCATGTTCAGGACAATAGAGATCTTAGTGGGTCATAGGTCCTTGAAGGTGCAATGGTCATGGTATCTAATCCTCCTTCCACTATAGTGGCCTCAGGCTCTATGAAGAGTAACAAAGCCCCACCTGTTTTAGGCTTGCAGTAGAAGACCCTCAAAAAGGGTTCTTTACAAAATAATTTAAGGAGTGGACAAAAAATGGACCAGGAAAAGGTTAAGCTTATTGGTGATACTTTGGTCGAGTCAGGGTCTGTGAAGCCCATTGATTCCCACTTCTCTCAAATACATAAATGATTATGTTGTTATGGAATGTAAGGGGGTTGAACAACATCCCTAGACAAAAGGTTGTTCGCAGATTAATTGACTCAGAGTCTCCTGATGTTGTTTTTATTTAGGAAACCAATCTTTCAGTGGATGGTTTGGCCAGTTGTGCTTTGTGTGTCTGGCCCCAGGGCCTTTGGTAGGGAGTGAGCTCTCATGGCATTTCACGGGGGGTTGCTTGCTTCTAGAACCCGAGGAAAGCTTCCCCTTTTTGGTGGTTATCTATCAGGTCTTCCATTTCTATGGTTGCTTCTAGCTTTGAGACTAAAGAAAGATGCCTCTTCTCTAATATTTATGCCCCTATTGATCTTGTGGGTAAGTCACATCTTTGGTGTCACATCTTTGGTGTCACATCAAAGTTGTTCAGGCTCAAGATCCTTTTCTCCCCTAGATTTTGGATGGAGATTTTAATGTCATTACTAGTTTGGAGGAAAAGCGAGGTGGGTTATTCAGGCTTGATCCTTCCTCAAATTTACTTAGAGATAATATTGGTCTCTTGAATCTCATTGATGTGAATCTAATTAATGGTGTCTTTACATGGAATAATAGGAGGATTGGTGTTGAGGATATCTCTGAAAGGCTTGATATATTTTTGGTTTCTTGATATTGGGTGCATGATAGGTGGTCCACCAGTTCAAAAAGTCTTGATTGGAGGAGTTCTGATCATTGGCCTATTAAGCTTTATATTACATCTTTTAGAACCTCCAAAAATCCCTCTTTCAATTTTCAATTGATGTGGCTTCGTTATCAGTCGTTAAAGGATCTTATGGTTTATTGGTGGTATGAAGGGGTGCCTACCCATGAGCGAGCTATGTACACCTTTGAGAAGAGATTAGAACATGTGAAATACAGGTTGAAGAGGTGGAATAAACATTTTTTTGGGAATCTGCATAGACACAAGATGGAAGCTCAATCCAAGATGGATGAGGTTACGCATCAAATTAGGGATCAAGGGATGACTGTGGAGATCAATATGGCCGAGTCCCTTGCTCTTAAGGACTTAGAAGAGTGGGAGTTGCATGAGGGGTTTTTTTGGAAACAAAATTCTTGTGTGGATTGGCTCCAAGAAGGTGATAGAAACACAACTTTTTTTCATAATTTTGTTAAGGCTCGGAGGTATGGTAAGTCTATTACCTCTCTCATATCTTTAGAAGGGGTTCATCTTTCATCTAAATAAGAAATTGATATGGAAGCTGTCAGTTATTTTTCTAATTTGTTTACTAAAGAGGATCCTAAAGCTATGGTGGAAGAGAGAGCCATCTTGAACTGTATTCCACCTCTTATCTATGTTGAAATGAATGATGGTCTCTTGCACCCCATTTTGTTGTCTAAGCTTGAGGGGGTTGTGTTTCAAATGAAAAAAGGCAAGGCTCCTCGCCCTATCGGGTTTCCTATGGAGGTTTTTTAGGAATTTTGGGAGATTATAAAGAATGATCTTCTAGATGTGGTTCAAGAATCTAATAGGAATAAACAAATGCTCAAATCTATGAATTCTACCTTCTTGGCTCTCGTTCCTAAGAAGGAGGGGGCTAATAGCTTGGATCATCACATTCCTATTGATTTATGTAATGTTGTCTACAAGATAATCACTAAATTGATTATTGAACGAATCAAGCCTCTCCTCTGCACTTTGGTTTCTAAGGAGCAAGGTGGTTTCATTGATGGAAGATAGATCCTTGATAGAGTTGTGATAGCAATGGAGGTTATTCATTCGATGGATTCCTCTAAGGAGAAGGCTATGTTTATTAAACTTGACATGGCCAAGGCTTATGATAGGGTGAGTTGGGATTTCTTACAGAAGATCCTTTTGGCCTTTGGTTTTGGAGAAGAGTGGGTGAATTGGGTTCTTAGTTGTGTGACTTCTACCTCTTTCTCAGTTCTTATTAATGGGGAACCCTCATAATTGTTTAGCGCTTTGCGGGGGCTTAGACAAGGGGACCCTTTATCTCCCTATTTATTTATTCTCATGGATGAAGGTCTTGGCAGATTTCTGGTGTAGGGGCACTAGGATACATGTTTGCATCACTAGGATGTGTGTTGATCCATGGTGATTTTTTGTGGTAGGTTGTATTGAGTTTTTCCTTGAAGGCCTATTGATTAGGTCCTAAGACAATGTAATAAGCCATAAGGCACCAAGATGTGTCAACTTTGTCCAAGGCCTTGTATGGGAATTTTATTTGTGTTTTTGTTGTTTAGGAGTCTTAGATATGTTGTGTGTTCAATATTTCCCTTTTGGTGTGAAGGGAAGATCCAAATTGTAATAATGGTCAAACATTGCAATGTTGTCATAAGCAACTTTGTCAAGCTTTTGCATTTTTGGTTGCCCAATGGTTAGTTGGTTGAATGTAAATGTTGGGGGTAGTTGGAGGAGTTACTTGGCATGATATAATCCGAAGGAATGATGCAAATAGGTTGAGAGAAGTTTGTGAAGAAATTATTGCTTTCAAATCAAACTAAAACTGCAATTTACTCCATTTTCCTTGTGTTTTCTACACTTTGTATGGATTTGTATAGATGGTTTTCATGAATTAAGAACAAGAAAAGTTGAGGTAGTGAATCATATTTCATTTGGCATTGGTGTGAGGTCTTGAGACCATTGGGTTTGGAAGTTAGATCATTTTCTCTATCGTTGGCCGGATAAAACCTAAAAACCAAGGTTTTGATGCAAAAGAGGTCACCATTCAACATTCCACCGTGGGAATGGCCTGAGACCTTGGGTAATGTTGAATGAGCTTGTATATTAAGTGTTCCAAGTATTTTGGGAGACAGGAAGTGTCATTTTCTATTTTTAAGATGATGCCCTAGGCTTGACATCTCTTATGTGGCAAGTCTGTGCAACAGAAGAAGTGGATGAAACCCTTGGACAATGGATTGAAAGGTGAGTAAACTTGGCATGTGAGGTACCCTTGAACATGTGTGGACCTTATACAAGTGCCCAATCTTCCTTCCAATGTGATTGATGAAAATCTTTAGAGTTGTCACCAATACCGGCTAGAGAGGCCTAATTAGGGGTAGTGTGGACAAACCACTTAAACACAAAACCCAGATGCCAAAGTGTGAAGTCTCTAAGGGAATCCAAATCTGTGATTTATTATAGGGTTTATTAAGGAATATTGGAAGAGGTTGTGCAAAAACCCAAATAGGAGGCCTAATTGCTTGTAGCCCTTACTAGGTCTCTAAGGCTAAATGACATTGGGGGTCTTGTAGAACCTGATCAAGAGGTCCAAGTCAGTGCAAATGCCTTGTCTCACATGATATTTCATCCAAAAATGTCACACTTCACCATTTGAGAAAAAAGATCCTATTTACTAAGGGTTTGGGGTTGTTATGTGTTCTTGGTTGGAGGGGTGAGTTAGTAGGAGTAGAAGACTCCTTGTTAATTGTGAGTTGTCTTATTGGGTGATATCCTTCGGAAGGATACCAAGCCTTGGGAAGGCTGAAGACACTACACCATTGGATGGTGCTTAGTGAAGACCCTAGAAGAGAGAAACCAATCAAGTGTGTTGCAACACAAAATCCTCTGCATCATATTGGTATCAGAGTCAAAACTTGGGGTGAAGTAGTGTATGTCAAACACAAAATTTGGAGAAGAGGCTAACACAATGCCTCATAAGGCAATGAACCAAGAGGCCATCAAGAAGATGGTAGAGGAGTTTCTTGTTGAGAAACTCAAAGAGGCTGGACAATCTAAGGGAAAGGACAAAGCATGGGATGATGATAATGAGGAGCAGGAGCCTATTGCCAAAGAGGTTTAGAATATGGAACCTGATCAAAAGATATTCTTGGATTCTTTGAAGTCAGTAAATAGAGACAATGTAGAGAGTTTTCCTACCTATGGTGGTAGCATGGATGGAGAAGAGGTGATTGAATGGATAGAAGCACTAAAAAACCACTTTGAGTACAAAGAAATTCTTGAGGAGAAGAGAGTGAGTTTGGCTAAATCTAGACTCAAGGGGTCTGCCTTGTTGTGGTGGATGATATCACAAGAAGAAAGGGTGAATAAAGGGAAGAAGAAGATATCCTCCTGGGAGACGATGAGGAACAAAATCAAGGGCCAATTCCTACCAAAATATTATGAGGTGCAGATGTACAAGAAGCTGTAAAATCTCAAATAGAGAGAGTTAGATGTGAGTGCATATACTGAAGAATCCCACAAACCAAGTCTGAGATCAAGGAAGCATGAAGAGGAGGCGAAGAAGGTGGCTAGATACTTGAATGGGCTTAGGAAAAACATTCAAGATGAGATAAGCATCTTGGCTTCAGACACTATACACAAGTGTTTTCAATTGGCATTGAGAGTGGAAGATAAGATAAGGAGGAGAGGAGAGAAAAACAATAGAGGAAGGGGAGGCAAAAATTTCAGAGGTAGAGGTGTCTATGGAGGAAGGAAAACTCCTCAAAAAAATGGTGATTCTAGTCAACAAGAGCCCAATGGAGAATCCAATAATAAAAATGGAGGCTTTAGAGGAGGAAGGAAACCCTTTGGTAGGGGTAGATAGGGAAGTCAAGGCAAAGGTCCTAGTGTTTTCATTGGCAAGTGCTACAATTACAACCAAGTAGGCCATACCATGAGTAGATGCCTTGAGAAAGCTTCTAGTTCACATGGAACATAAAGAAGGAACCAACTTATGCAAGAGGATGATAGTCAAAGTGTCAATTCTCCCATGGGAAATGAAGGTCCTACCTTGAGTGGAGATAGTCTCATGCTAAGGAGGAAATTATTGAAGGTACCCCAATAGAAGGAGCCCCCACAAAGGAAGTCACTCTTCAAGACCACTTGAAAGTATCATAATAAGGTTTGTAAGGTAATTGTTGATTCTTGATCCACAAAGAATATTATTTCTTTGGAAATGGTAGAGAAATTAAAATTGAAAAGGTTACCACATGTGAGTCCTTCTAGGGTGTCTTGGCTTAACAAGAGGTAGCGTGTAGTAGTAGATGAACAAATTTGGGTAGATTTTGAAATGGGGGATTATAAGGATAGGATCTTGTGTGACATCCTACCTATGGATGCTTGTCACCTATTGTTACGCCGCCCTTGGTAGTATGGTGTCAAAGCACAACATGATAGGGAGAAGAATGTGTACATCATTACCAAGAATGGTAGACAATTTAGGATGGATCCTTTGCCTGATCAAGGGGAAGAGAATATTGTTAGCCCAAATGTCATGTTGCTTATTGGTAAGGAGTTTTTCAGAGATCCTCAAGCAAGTGGGGACCCAAGGTTATGCTTTAGTTTTGCACCCAAGGGATCAATCTACATAGGGAAATGGTGAAAAGAAGGAGATTCCTAGTGAAGTAAAAGTCATGATGGATAGAGTTAAGGGAGTTGTGGAAAAATACATGCCTGATAACTTGCCTCCAATCAGAGATATCAATCATCAAATTGATCTAATCTCTGGTGTAACCTTGCCTAACAAAGCTTCCTACAAGATGACTCCTAGTCAAAATGAAGAGATACCAAGACAAGTGCAAGAATTTCTAGATAAGGGGTTGACTAGGAAGAGTTTGAGCCCATGTGCTGTACCTACTGTGTTGGCACCAAAAAAAGATGGAACATGGGGGATGTGCACCAATTCTAGGGCCATCAACAAGATCACAATTAGGTACCAGTTTCCTATGCCTAGGATTGAAGACCTAATGGACTACCTTGGAGGATCATGCTATTTTTCAAGGTTTGATTTGAAATCAAGCTATCATCATATCAAAATCAGACCTGGTGATGAGTGGAAAACAACCTTTAAAACAAATGAGGGCTTATATGAGTGGATGGTGATGACATTTGGGCTCACAAATGCACCTAGTACCTTTATGTGCCTCATGAATGAGGTATTGGTTGAATTTATTGGCAAATTTGTTATTGTTTATCTTGATGAAATTTTGGTGTTTAGTAGGTCCAAGGAAGAACATTTGAAGCATTTGGATCAGGTTTTGAGGAAGCTTCATGAGAAGAAATTGGTAATCAATCTAGAGAAGTGTGAATTAATGAAAACTGAATTGGTGTATCTTGGTTTTGTGGTTTCTAATGGATGTTTGAAAATGGATCCCTCAAAGGTTGATGCTATTCTCCCTTGGCCTACACCTAGGATAGTAGGTGATGTTAGGAGATTTCATGAATTGGATTCTTTTTATAGGAAGTTCATCAAAGGTTTTAGTCATATTTGTGCTCCTATTCTTGACACTATAAAAGGAGGAATCAAATGCAGGTTTGAATGGACAGAGAAGGAATCCCAAAGATTTGAGATTTTGAAGAAGAAGGTTGTAGAACTTCCCACCTTGAGGCTCCATAACTTTGAACAACTCTTTACAACTGAATGTGATGCAAGAAAGTAGGAAATAGGTGCATTCCTTAGCCAAGAAGGACATCTGGTGGCATTGTTTTTAGAGAAGTTGGATGAGGCTAAGAAAAGGTATTCAATATAGGATTTGGAGCTCTATGCAATGGTGCAAGCACTCAAAAAATGGCGCCATTAACTTCTTCCAAAGGAGTTCATTGTTTATATTGATAACCATGCATTGAGTTTTCTTAATGGACATGAGAAATTGAATCAAAGGCATATCAAGTGGGTTGAGCAACTCCAACCTTAGACCTTCACCATCAAACATAAGAAGGGTGTGTCTAACAAGGTTGCATATGCTTTGAGCAAAAGAACCCTCACTATCCAAGAAATTCAGTTTCAAAGCATTGGTGTTGATTCTCTTAAAGCCATGTACAAGGAAGATAAAGATTTTAAAGATGCATATGATGTATGTACTAAGTTTGCTGACTCTTTTCATGTTGAGTTTCCTGATTTCATGTTGCAGGATGGATTTCTCTTCAAGGGGCATCAACTATGCTTTCCTCAATGTTCTATGAGGGAGAATATCATTAGGGAGAAGCACAATGGAAGCCTTGGAGGTCATGTTTAGTTTGGATAAGACCTTAGATCAGGTATCAAGGTTTTACTTTTGGCCTAAAATGCAAGAAGAAGTAAGAATATTTTTTTAGCATTGTCCTATTTGTCAAAGGGCAAAAGGTGTTTCAACTAATGCTGGATTATATCAGCCTTTACCGATTCCTACTAGGCCTTGGGAAAGCCTTAGTATAGATTTTGTACTTGGTTTGCCCAAAACTCCTAGGGGGTTTGATAGTGTCTTTGTAATTGTTGATAGGTTCAGTAAGATGGCTCATTTTGTGCCATGTAAATGCACAAATGATCCATCTCATATTGCAGGTTTGTTTTTCAAAGAGGTTGTAAGGATACATGGTTTGCCTCTCAATATTGTCACTGATAGAGACTCCAAGTTTGTGGGTCATTTTTGGAGGACTCTTTGGAAGAAATTGGGTACTAATATATCATTTTCTTTAGCATACCACCCTCATACGTATGCACAAATTGAGGTGGTTAATAGATTTCTTGGCAATCTCGTTAGATTCCTTACCAAGCAACATGGACAAGGTTGGGACTTGTTGATTTGACAAGATGAATATGCATACAATGATTCAGTCAATAGGAGTACAGGGAGGAGTCCATTTGAGCTTTTGTATGGCTTACATCCTAGAGGGATAATTGAACTCAGAGATCTTCGAGGCATGGACAAAAGGAGTGCCCAAGGAGAATAATTTTCCATCAGTATGAAGGAGATTCATGAACAAGTTAAATCTTCACTTCAAAAAAGTGTTGCAAAGTACAAACTCAGAGCAGATGTTAAGAGGAGAGAGGTTCAGTTCAAAGTAGGGTATTTGGTGATGGTCTACCTAAGTAAAGAGAGACTACCCAAGGGCTAACCCTTCAAACTGCTCATGAAGAAAATAGGTCCTCGCCGAGTGGTTCAAAAATTTGGCAACATGCATATGAATTTGAACTTCCACTAGACTTGGGAATATCTCCCATCTTCAATGTGTGTGATCTAATAATTTTCAAGGGCTCTTTGACTGATGTAGCACCTGATTCATCTCTAATGGAAGATGATGTAGATTGGGTGAAGGATCTTCCACCTAGCAAGCCATTGGAATTGGTGTGCATTCTTGACTCCAATGTGATCAAACAAACCAGAAAAGGAGTGTACAAGGACTACCTAGTCAAATGGAAGGAGCTTCCTGAATCTGAAGCTACATGGATGTCTGAAGGTGATATCATCAAGCATGGAACCACAGTCACCCAATTAGCAACTCAAGGGACTTGAGTTTCCTTGTCCCAGGGAGTATAGTGCAGGGGCACTAGGATACATGTTTGCATCACTAGGATGTGTGTTGATCCATGGTGAGGTTTTGTGGTAGGTTGTATTGAGTTTTTCCTTGAAGGCCTATTGAGTAGGTCCTAAGACAATGTAATAAGCCATAAGGCTCCAAGATGTGTCAACTTGGTCCAAGGCCTTGTATGGGAATTTTATTTGTGTTTTTGGTGTTTAGGAGTCTTAGATATGCTATGTGTTCAGTCTTTCCCTTTTGATGTGAAGTCAAGATCCAAATTGTAATAATGGTCAAAAATTGCAATGTTGTCATAAGCAACTTTGTCAAGTTTTTGCATTTTTGGTTGCCCAATAGTTAGTTGGTTTAATGTACACATTGGGGGTGGTTGGAGGAGTTACTTGGCATTATATAATCCTAAGGAATGATGCAAATAGGTTAAGAGAAGTTTGTGAAGAAATTCTTTCTTTCAAATCAAACTAAAACTGTAATTTACTCCATTTTCCTTGTGTTTTCTGCACTTTGTATAGATTTGTACAGATGGTTTGCATGAATTAAGAACAAGAAAATTTTATGTAGTGAATCATCTTTCATTTGGCATTGGTGTGAGGTATTGAGACCATCGAGTTTGGAAGTTAGATCATTTTCTCTATCG
The DNA here is from genome assembly GCF_030272615.1 of Cryptomeria japonica. Classification (NCBI taxonomy): domain Eukaryota; kingdom Viridiplantae; phylum Streptophyta; class Pinopsida; order Cupressales; family Cupressaceae; genus Cryptomeria; species Cryptomeria japonica. The sequence goes on along the minus strand of NC_081408.1, from coordinate 144,051,679 downwards.
TTGGCCTGAGAAACCCTTAAAACCAGGGTTTTGATACAAAAGAGGTCACCATTCAACATTCCATCGTGGGAATGGCCTAAGACCTTGGGGAATGTTGAATGGGATTGTATATTAAGTGTTCCAAATGGTTTGGGAGGTAGGAAGTGTCATTTGCTATTTTTAAGATGATGCCCTGGGCTTGACATCTCTTATGTGGCAAGCCTGTGCAATAGAAGAAGTGGATGAAACCCTTGGACAATGGATTGAAAGGTGAGTAAAATTGGCATGGAAGGGAACCTTGAACATGTGCAGACCTCTAAAAAGTACCCAATCTTCCTTCCAATGTGATTGGTGAAGACTTTTAGAGTCAAGTCACCAATATCGGCTAGAGAGGCATAATTAGGGATAGTGTGGACATACCACTTAAACACAAAACCCAGATGCCAAAGTGTGAAGTATCTAAGGGAATCCAAATCTATGATTTATTCTAGGGGTTGTTAAGGAATATTGGAAGAGGTTGTGCAAAAACCCAAATGGGAGGCCTAATTGCTTGTAGCCCTTACTAGGTCTCTAAGGGTAAATGACATTGGAGATCTTGTAGAACTTGATCAAGAGGTCCAAGTCAATGAAAATGCCTTGTATCACATGATATTTTATCCACAAATGTGACACTTCACCATTTGAGCAAAAAGATCCTATTTGCTAAGGGTTTGGGGTTGTTAGGTGTTCTTGGTTGGAAGGGTTGAGTTACTAGGAGTAGAAGACTCCTTGTCAATCATGAGTTTCTTATTGGGTGAGATCCTTGGGAAGGATACCAAACCTTGGGAAGGATGAAGACACTACACCATTGGATGGAAGACCTTAGAAGAGAGAAACCAATCAAGTGTGTTACAACACCAAATCCTCTGCATCAATTTCTCACTTCTTAGGTGAGACATGGTCTTATTCAGGGTTGGAGTTGGAGAAATGATCTACCTCCCTACTCTCATCTTCAGTTTGTGGATGACATAGGTTTGATGGGTAGGGCCAGAATTAATGAGGCAGTGAATTTCAGGAGAGTTTTGGATATCTATTGCAAAGCCTTAGGTCAGAAAATTAATGAAGATTAATCATCCATATATTTCTTTAATATGTTGGAAACCAATAACACTGGAAGGGGGGGTGAATCAATGTTATACTGAAATAGTAGATTTTAGCCTTAACAAAATATTCATACACCAATGGGTATACCAATAAAAACATAATTGAAAGAAGTAAAGCAATCAATAAGACAAACACATAAATAAGAATCATAACACATAGATTTATATGTGGAAAATCTCAAAGAGGAAAAACCAAGGTGGGATTGGTGACCCACAATATCAATCCACTGGCCATATGAAGAGATATTACAATATTTGATGGGTCTGCACTTGTAGGAAGGCTTACATCATAGAGCACACTACTCAATCACAATAGCAGCCTCACTGACTACATAAAATTCCAAACAACAATCCAGAGAAATGTGAACTGCTAAGATAACATCTTCTATGCCAGAATATAGTTCCTATTTAAGCTTTGTCTGTTTCAGTTGAAACCCTAAAACCCTTTACCAGAATATAGTTTCGGTTTACGCTTTGTCTGTTCCGGTTGATATCCGATTTTAATGCATAAATTTGGGGTCCCAAAAATAATTCTCGTTGCTGCCTTTTTTTTTATTGTTGCCACATTAATGGCAGTGGTAGGAATTGGATATCCGATTTGAGTGCTCATATTTTAGAGAGAGAGAGAGAGAGAGAGAGAGAGAGAGAGAGAGAGAGAGAGAGAGAGAGAGAGAGAGAGAGTAGGGGAAAGGGAGGAGAGAGAAAGATTAGGGGAGAGGGGGAGAGAGAGACATTAGGAGAGAGAGAGAGGGGAGGGGGGAGAGATTAGGGGAGAGGGAGAGAGAAATATTAGGGGAGAGGGGGAGAGAGAGATAGATTAGGGGAGAGGGAGAGAGAGATTAGGGGAGAGGGAGTCATATGACCCCTTAGGACACAATTGTTAGATAGTTCAAATAATCGGAAGACAACTGAGAGGGTGGGGTGAATCAATTGTCACATATTACAGGAACCATTAGCACTTTAAACTTTAATACTAGAACCCAAAACATTAATACTTGAATAGAAGTTAAACCAATTAAGTATAAATAATAATCACAAAATAAAAGCCATCAACATAACACCAATGTTTATATGTGGAAAACCTTATAAAGCGAAAAACCACAGTGGGAAGCCTATCCACAGTCATATAATACTTCTACAGTAAGTATGTGAATTACAATTAAGGGGCTTGCACTTGCAGGAAGGCCAATAACCTAGAGCGCACTGCTCATCACAAAAGGAGCCTCACTGACTACATAGAAATCCAAACTACAATCCAAAGAAGTGTTGAACTGCAAAAGATAACATCTCCTATGCTTGAGTACAGCTCCGGTTAAGCTCAATACCAGAGGACAAAATCATCTTACATAAACCCAATTCAATCTCCAATGATCCATCAACTCCTCTTCCTGAATGATATTACATTATTCACACATTACATTCTTTGACCATGATCTCTAACCATAACCATGATGATCTACAATGAGATCTTACATCTATATATACAAACCCTCGACCATAAACAATTAGGTTGGCCACCAGATAATAAACCAATTACATAATTACAAACCATGTCGGCCTAAGACCAAACAAATGATATCCAACACATAAGACATCCCATAAATACATAGAGAGGTCCAATCCACATGTTACATTAAAGTCGATCCATAACCTAGATCAATTGGGAACCAATTTAGGTCCACACGCCACAACAATGATCTCCATCTGCCAAGTCTCGAACATGATCACCAATAGCATGTTGAAACTTCACCAGAAGCTGCACCAACACCACTTATGCAATTCATCAAAGATCTCCATCAAAAGCTCTCCCGGTGAAACCCTCACTGGTACCGCAAGCCAAACTTCCAAGCAAACAGAATAGCATCCGATCACCAAGCCAAAACTAACTGACCAAATATGAGCATGAGTATCATGAACAAGCCAATTCCATCAACAAAATATACCAGAGCCTACTAGATCATGTCGGATCCAAATCAACCAAAAACCACACAACCTACTGGGACTAGAAGGGTGCCGGTAAAGCATCCAAATAGCTAGTGTTGGCATCAATGACAAAATATCAATGCAACACATAATCAATTCCACCAAATGGCCAACAATCTCCCCCTTTGGCATTGATGGCAACACTAGATGTGAAAAACATCTAAGTACCAAGAAATGCCAAACAAGTCCCCCCCAATGGAAGACAACCAACAATCTCCCATATATAGCTCTGAATGTCAATATCTATCCCTTTTACTTTTCTTATTCATATCTCTCCCCCTGTGACTTTTTCTTTTCCTTTCTTTGTCTTTTTCACATCAATATCTCTCCCTGTTTGACATCAATGCCAGAAATCTGACAAAAATATCAAAGAAAAAACATAAACCACTGAATCACAAAGCTGACTACTCCCCCTGAGCAGTAGCATCCTACATCCGTGCCAGAATGAATACTATCTCTGATAATGCATGACGGACTGATGCTAAACTGCATCAATCAAGTCTCTACCAGAGGGCAGAAACTCCCAATATTTCTCTTAGGTACTCAAATGATTCCTTGGGCAAAGGTTTAGTGAAAATATCTGCAGTCTTCTCTTTAGTGTTCACATAAACCAGTCTAATTTCATTTGATTCCACCTTTTCTTTCAAAAAGTTATACTTGATAGATATGTGCTTATTTTTAGAATAAAATATCAGATTCTTTGATATATCAATAGCAACAGAGTTATCATAGTGAATAACTACTGGTGCATCACAATCTACCTTTATATCCTTCAACATTTTCTTCATCCATAGAAATTGTGTATAGTTAGTAGTAGCAACAACATACTCAGCTTCAATAGTAGATAAAGAAGTACATGAATGTTTCTTGCTGATCCATGAAACCAACTTCTTTCCAAGAAAGAAAGCTCCAGCATAAGTACTTTTTTGGTCATCAACATCTATAGCCCAATCAACATTTGTATATGCACATAAAGTAAAGTTATCATCCTTAGGGTACCACAAGCCATATTCTGATGTACCTTGTAAGTATCTAAAAATCCTTTTCACCGCAATCTCATTATTTTCTCTAGGATCACTCTAAAATCTTGAAACAATACAAACAACATTCATAATGTCAGGCCTAGTCTAAGTCAAATAAAGTAGACCTCCAATCATAGATTTGTATCTTGTAGGATTTATCAGTACAGAAACATCTTTTCTTGTTAATTTCTCAGTTGTAACCATAGGAGTACTTACCGGTTTAGAATCTCCCATACCAAATTTTTTCAACAATTCCTTAGCATATTTAGTTTGATAGATGAAAATACCTTTGTTAGTCCGAGTAATCTACAAACGTAAGAAAAATTTCATCTCACCAATCATATACATTTCAAATTATTTCTCCATATTCTTAGAAAATTCTATGCATAACTTATCTTAACCTGCAAAAATAATGTCATCAACAAATACATCAATAATCAGTATATTATCATCAATGATCTTATAATATAAATTGTTGTCAACACTGCCCTTAGTAAAACCAAGCTTCAAAAGATATTTATCCAATCTTTCATACCAAGCTCTAGGTGCTTGTTCCAATCCATATAAAGCTTTCCTTAACTTGCAAACCATATATGTATCATCTGATAGTGAAAAACCATCAAGTTGCTTAATAAAAACTTCCTCATCAAGATCCCCATTCAAAAATGCACATTTAACATCCATTTGATAAACCTTGTAGTTTTTATAAGCAACATAGACAAGAAATAATCTTACAACTTCAATCCTAGCTACACGTGCAAAAGTCTTTCCATAATCAATTCCTTCCTTCTGAGAATATTCTTTACAAACCAATCTAGCCTTATTCCTTATAAATTGACCATCCTCATTCAATTTATTCCTAAAAACCCATTTAGTTCCAATAACATTTTTATTTTTGGGCTGGAGAAACCAAGGTCCATGTGTTATTTTTCTCAATCTAATCTAATTCTTCTTCCATAGCTTTCAACCAATATTCATCTTTACATGCCTCAATTACTGATACCGGTTCAACTTGTGAAATTAAACATACCTCATTATTTGTCAATCTTCTTCTTGTCATCACTCCATTGTTCTTATCCCGAATGATCTGATCTTCTGAATGATTTAATCTCACATACCTAGGATTCTTCTGACTTTTTGTTCCTCTTCCCTATTCTTCAGTTATTGTAGAGTTATCTAATATTGCCGGAGTAACTAGTTCAACTCTCTGTTCTGGTAAAGGTGCCATCGGTTCAGATATAATCATTTCCACTGCTGGTTCCTTCTCATAAACTCTGATTTGACTTTTGTTCATCACATATACTTTGACATTAGCACTCTCCACAATTCTCTGCAATCTCTTGTTATAACATCTAAATGCTTTGCTTTCATTAGAATAATCAAGAAATATGCCTTCATCACATCTAGGATCAAATTTGCCAATGATATCATCTCTCCTGATATAACATTTACTACCAAAAATTCTAAAATACTTAATTATATGTGTATTGCCAAACCATAATTCATAAGGTGTCTTACCGGTTTCTCCTTTGATATTTACTTTGTTGAATGTATAAACCCCTGTACTCACTTCTTCTCTCCAGTGATATGAGGTAGACTAGCTTCCATGATCATTGTTCTAGCAACATCCAAGATAGTTTTGATCTTCCTTTCCACAACTCCATTCTACTGAGGTGTCCGGGGGGCAGAAAATTATCTTCTTATACCATGCTTCTCACAAAAGTTATTAAACTCACCGGATGTGAATTCTCCACCATGATCTGACCTCAAACATTTAATCTTTAATCATGTCTCAGTTTCCACTTTATCCTTAAATATTTTAAACTTTTTAAATACTTCAGATTTTTCTTTTAGAAAATTAACCCACATCATTCTAGAATAATCATCAATGATTAGCATGAAACATCTATCACCTTGAAAATGTTAAACTCTAGCAGGGCCACACAAATCAATATGAATAAGATCAAGAACATCTTTTGATTTATCTTGTATACTCCTAAAAGAGGTTATGACCTGTTTACCCATTTGACATTCCTTACATATCAAATTATAGGTCTTCATAATCTTAGGTATATCCCTAACTACCTTAGTTGAACCGATCTTCACAATGCAATCGAAATTCACATTGACACAACCTTTTATGCCATAGACAACTCTCATCAATTTGTGTAATCAAATGTATGTCTTTTCACCAGAGTTCAAATGAAATATATTACCTTTTGTCTATGTATCGGTTGCAATCTCCAAACTAGATCTGCTAATGATTTTGCATTTTCCATCCTTGAACTGTAATTGAAATCCCTTATCTACCAATTGTCCTACACTCAAAAGATTATGCCTCAAACATTCAACATTATAAACATTGTTAGTATTATTCTTATTATCCAATGATATAGTTCTTTTTCCTTTGATCATACATGCTTTGTCATCTCCAAATCTAACTAGACTGCCATCAAATTCTTGCAAAGACAGAAACTTCCCTTTATCTCTAGTCATATAATGTGAACAACCGTTGTCAATTACCCATTCATCCTTGTCTTCAATTTTAGCAGCAAGTGCCTTCTCTTCAGGTACATTTGCTTCCAGTGCCAGATCATCTTCTTTGATAGCCACGAACACCCATTCCTTCCCATTGTTGAATCCACTAGTAGAGTCTTCCGCCGGTTCATCATCAGAATCAATAATGCCTTCCTCATCCGCTATGTAGCATGATTTGTCTCTCTTTTTTCTTGTACTTATACTTGTTTTGATATCCAGGGTTAGTCTTAAATGATCTTCTAGCTCTTTCTTCAAATCTTGAATTTATTTTAGGATATCTAGATGCAAAATGACCAATCTTATTACATGCAAAATATTTAAAAGGTTCTTTTCCTTCATACTTACTTCCTACCAGTCCTTTAGGTACTCTTCTAGAAAATAGTTCTTCAGGTTGCTCAAACTCGTCATCTTCTCTCTTCATATATTCTAATTCCTTTGCATACAAAGCTTTCCAGTCTTGCTTACTAGTTGTAGATGCAGATGCATGAAAACAAGGTTCAGATTTCACAGCTCTAGAAGGTCCAAATTCTTCAAGCTCAAAAGCAGATTGTTTCCCAACCAAGGTATCTCTATTGATAGATGTATTAGCCATTGTTATCAACTCATTAATAGAAGTAGCCTTCATTTTGTAAACCGGTGGTAGGGCTCTCAGGACTTTAGAAATAATTTCATCTCCACTCAGAGTTCCACCATAACATTGAATTCCCATAACAATCTCATTTACCCTTTCCATGAATGCAATAATCCTTTCATCTTCTTCCATCTTCAGGTTTTCATATCTCACTTGGTAACCATTAAGTTTAGCAATCTTCACTATAGGGTCACCTTCATTAAGAGTCTCCAACTTATCCCATATAGTCTTTCCAGATGATTTGTTAGTTAATCCCATTATTTGCTGATCAAAAAGTGCACATAAGAGGGCTTCTCTTTCTCTACAATCATTCTCAAGCTCCTTGTCCAGGTTTATCGAAGGAGCATTGCTAGATATTGGATTATAGGGTGTGACACCATTTTGTCTGATCTCTTAAATCTCCTTGCCAAGACATCTCAGATGAGTTTCCATCTAAATCTTCCATACAGTGTAATTTGTTCCATCAAGCCTCAAAATATCCCTCCAAAAGATAGCTCCAAAAGAACTAGATGAACTTGAACTATTAGTCGCCATATGATCTTCCTCAAGCAGTTAAGCTTTCTGCAGAGAGGACCAATTCTCTGATACCAATTGTTAGACAGTTCAAATAATCGGAGGACAACTAAGAGGGGGGGGATGAATCAATTGTCATAGATTACCAGAAGCATTAGCACTTTAAACTTTAATACCGGAACCCAAAAAATTAATACCAGAATAGCAGTTAAACCAATTAAGTATAAGAAATAATCACAGAATAAAAGCCATCCACAAAACACCAAGGTTTATATGTGGAAAACCCAGTAAAGGGAAAAACCACAGTGGGAAGCCTACCCATAGTCAGATAATACTTCTACAGTAAGTATGTGAATTATAATTGAGGGGCCTGCACTTGTAGGAAGACCAATAGCCTAGAGCACATTGCTCATCACAAAAGGAGCCTCACTGACTACATAGAAATCCAGACTACAATCCAGAGAAGTGTTGAACTACAAAAGATAGCATCTCCTATGCCTGAGTACAGTTCCGGTTAAGCTCAATACTAGAGGACTAAATCATCTTACATAAACTCAA